>NC_079203.1:30719098-31019098 GCF_026745355.1 Beta vulgaris subsp. vulgaris | reverse complement strand
TGCCATTCTGAACTACTTCGATGATTTTGTAGGGTCCATCCCAATTTGGAGTGAGCTTTCCTAGCTCTTTAGCTCGGCCGACCGCTTCCATCTTCCTCAGGACGAGGTCTCCTGCTTCATGGCGCCTTGCAACTCTTTTGTTAAATTCTCTAGCCATTCTTAGCTTGTAGAGTTGCATTCTCAGAAGTGCATTGCCCCTGACTTCAGGAACTAGATCTAAAGCCGTCCGAAGAGCAGCCCAATTGGCATCTTCTGAATACATCATCACTCGCAGTGTTGGTTCCTCAACTTCAATGGGAAGGACGGCCTCTGAGCCATATACCAGCATGAAAGGGGTTTCTCCAGTTGAGTTCTTGGCCGTGGTTCTTATTGACCACAAGACCAACTGCAATTCTTCAGCCCATAATCCTTTTGCATTATCTAACTTCTTTTTGATTCCGGCCGACAAGATCTTATTAAAAGCTTCGACCTGCCCATTAGCTTGTGGATGAGCCACTGCAGCAAAGTGAGCCTTGATTCCTTGATCGGCCAGCCATTGACGAAGCTTGGGTGTTTCAAATTGTGGTCCATTGTCAAAGACAATAGACTGGGGCATACCAAACCTTGTGATGAGGTTCTTCCAGATGAACCCTTTGACGTCGTTGGTGGTAATGCCTCTCAGTGCTTCAGCCTCCACCCATTTTGTAAAGTAGTCGACGGCTACTATTACAAACTTCTTCTGGCCGACAGCAATAGGAAAAGGGCCAAGAATGTCCATTCCCCATTTAGCAAAGGGTAAAGGAAAAAGGATTGGAGTTAAGTAATTGGACGGCTTCTGATAGATGTTGCCATGCTTTTGACAACTATCACATTTCTTCGCGTAAAGCAAGGCGTCCTCCTTCAAGGTCGGCCAAAAATAGCCAGTCCTTAGAGCTTTTTCTCCTAACGCTCTTCCCCCAATGTGGGAAGCACAGTCTCCTTCATGTAACTTTTCAAAACGTCCAATCCATCCTTCCTACTGATGCACTTGAGAAGAGGTCGGTTGAAGGATTTTTTGTACAGAGTTTCATTCCACAACTCGAACCACTTGTCCCGAGCCTTCACATACTTAGCATCTAAAGGATCAAGGGTAACCGGCCTGTCTTCTTGTATTCAATAATGGGACTCATCCACTTGTCTTCTCGGCTGAGGAACATAACTTCTTTGGCATCAACGCTCTTGGCCGCCTTGACCTCCCAGAAAATTGTTCTAGGTACATCCCCTCAGCCGAACTGGCTAGCTTGGACAGGGCATCAGCCTGATGGTTTTCAGATCTTGGCACTTGATCTAGGACGAATCGTTTCAAGACTTGATCTCCTCTTTTATCAAGTTCATATACTTACTCATGGACGCCTCCTTGCATTCGAAGCTCCATTCACTTGGCTGACTACCAGCAGAGAATCAGTTTTAGCTTCAATTTCCAGGGCTCCAGCCGCTTTGCACATCAATGCCGGCTAAGAGAGCTTCATACTCTGCTTCGTTGTTTGAAGCCTGGAATTGGAACTTCATTGCATACTCAAACTTGTCCCCTTCTGGCGACTGGAAAATGATCCCGGCTCCACATCCATTAACAGTGGATGATCCGTCCACCATTAGAGTCAAATGCCTCTTTCCCTCAGTTGGGTCCTTGACGTTTTCCACTGTTGGCCGAGTGAGCTCTACAATAAAGTCTGCTAGAGCTTGCCCCTTAATTGCTTTTCGGGGATCGAACGTCAGATCAAACATATTGAGCTCAACACCCCATTTCAACATTCGGCCGGATGCGTCCATCTTATGCAATACTTGCCTTAATGGCTGGTCTGTGTAGACAAGAATATTGTGAGCTAGAAAGTAAGGTCTTAACTTCCGGCTGCTATTAGCAGCGCCAGGCCGAACTTCTCAATTGACGAGTACCTACCCTCTGCGTCCTTTAGCACATGGCTAACAATGTAGACAGGTATTTGTACTGAATCTCTCTCAGCTAGGAGAACAACACTTACCGCGAATGGGGACACGGCCAGGTAAACGTACAGCTTCTCACCTTCGGCCGGGCTGATTAGCCTAGGTAACTGCCGAAGATGGTCTTTAACTTGCTGAAGTGCTTTCTCAGCTTCCTCCGTCCATTCAAACTTTGCATTCTTTTTTATAGTCGCAAAGAAGTGATGACACTTATCTCCTGATTTCGAAAGAAATCGTCCAAGAGCAGCCAGACATCCCGTCAGACGCTGTACTTCCTTGACCTTGGACGGCGAGGTCATATCCAGAATTCCCTGAATTTTGTCAGGGTTGGCCTCAATCCCTCGTTGATCGACCAAAAACCCCAAAAACTTCCCTACCACTACGCCGAATACGCATTTTTGTGGATTGAGCTTCAACTTGTACTTTCTCAAAGTGATGAAGGTTTCTCTTAGATCTTCCACATGATCCTTTTCTTCTCTGCATTTGACGATCATATCGTCGATATAAGCTTCCATAATTTTCCCAAGCTGCGGCTGAAAAACAGTGTTGATGCGCCTTTGAAAGGTGGTCGGTGCATTCCTCAGGCCGAAGGGCATCCGAAGCCAGCCATATAACCCTTTTTCAGTAATGAAGGAGGTCTTATCCTGATCATCCGGCCACATAGGAATTTGGTGGAAACCTGAGTAGGCGTCCATGAAACTAAGCAGTGCATGCCCTGTTGTAGAATCAACCAGCCGGTCAATCTTGGGCAGTGGAAAGCTGTCTTTAGGACAGGCCTTGTTTAGATCCGTGTAATCAACACACATCCGCCACGTACCATTCGGCTTAAGAACCATTACCACATTTGCTACCCAATCTGGATAATAGGTTTCACGTATAAACCTAGATTTGAGTAGCTTCTGGACCTCTTGGTCGACGGCCTGATTCCTGGCCGGCCCTAGGTGCCTCTTCTTTTGCCGGACTAGCTTCTGCCCCGGCTCAATGTTCAGCTTATGCACTTCCACTTCAGGATCTATCTCGGGCATTTCTTCCATGGCATAGGCGGAAACATCTTCAAATTCTTTCAGCAATGCAACCAAGGCGTCCTTGACTTCAGAATTTAGAACGGATCCAATCTTCAATGTCCTCTCCGGACGCTCTGATCTTAAACAGATTTCTACTGGACTCTCTACAGGCTCTGGACGTTCTAGTCCCAAGCTCATAATCGCCATTACTTCATCAGATGAATTCTTCTCTTCTTTAATAGCCAAACACCTCCTTTTCTTGCTGGGTAAGAGCATTGACGGCTTGCCCTCTTGAAGAGGCTTTGCCTGTGCTTTCTCTACCTCCTGCTTCAATTCAGTTATATGGCCTTTCAGTTTTTCGGCCGGCTCTTCTTCTATGGCCTTTGGCCGCTCTTCTTTCTCCTTCCAGGACGATGGTTTTAATGTAGTAAGGTAGCATTCTCTTGCCGCTTGCTGGTCTCCATAAAAGGACCTAATTTTCCCGTTATCACACTCAAATTTCATGAGCATCAAGTGAGTAACTATGACAACTTTGATCTGATTTAAGTTAGGTCGACCGAGGATGACGTTATATGCCGTCAGATCTCGTACTACCAGGAACTTCACAAAAAGCGTTCTTGCAGCTTCTTTGTCTCCAACTCTGACGGGTAGGGTAACCGTCCCCATAGGATGAATTACACCCCCTCCGAAACCAATGATCGGATGATTTACCGGAACCAATTCTTTTTCATCAAACCTTAATCTTCAAAGACAATCCGCGCTGATGATGTCGGTGGAACTTGATGTGTCAATCAGGATCCGTCGCACCCTTAGATTAGCAATCTTCATTTCCACCACCAGCGGGTCGTCATGAGGGGTTCTTATCTTTCCCCTATCCTACTCACTGACCACTATCTTGGGGAAAGGATCAGCATCTGACTGATTGGTGAGCATCACCTGGTTGAGTTCCCTCAGATAGTTTTTATGGCCGCGAGTTGTTGGTCCTCCAGCCGTGAATCCCCCAGATATTACCATTACAACATCTTCATCAGTACTTTCGTCATCTTTCCTTCTTCCTTGATGATTATGTTTTTTCTGGAATTTGCTTCCTGACGAAGGTAAATAAGAGTTCATTTTTCCCTTTCGGGCCAAATCCTCCAACGCTCTCTTGAGATGCTTGCACTCATTCGTCTCATGCCCACAATCCTTGTGGAAATGAAAGTATTTACTTTTGTCTCTATTTCTGTAGGGTGTTTTCATCTCCGCCGGCGCCTTCAATTCATGCTGATCTTTAATTTCCATGAGAATGGAATACTGATCTTTGTTGAACTCTATGGGCTCAACTGAGGCTGCCGGCTCTGACCTCCTGCTCCTCTTGGACGAGGTGGTCATTGAAGTCATCGCCCAAGTTTCAGCTTTCTTAGGGAGACTCTTTTTTGGCTGGACTGCCTCTTCAGCTTTCTTTACCTCCGGCTGTTTGGCTTCTGCACAAACTTCTGTGGCATGAATGACGGCTTCGGCTTCCTTCAGAGCTTCTGTCAAAGTTGTTATTTTCTTCTTCACCAAATCAAACTTAAAGTTGTTATAATCTAGAATAGTTATTAGTAGGTGTAGCCAAAAAAAACTATAATCTAGAAAGAAAAAACAATTTATAATCTAGACAAAAAATATATATCAATCAATATATAATATAAATTAATTCTATAGCGTTCATTATCTCTTAATATATATTTATATATTATAGCAATCCAATTATACTTATATTTTAACATTTCTATAGCAATTCATAAATTTATTTTTTTTACGCAAAAACGAATTTTAGAGATGTCCATTATTCAATTATTCGACATATATGAGATATATGATGTTTAAAACCTTATTTAAAGCGTCGTAAAAACTACAACCTTTTTTATTGTCATCTTTTGAATATACAATTATTGGAAATTATTATGCATTAAAAAATATTGATTGTACACTTACATTTAATGATCTGATCATATTCTCAATAATAACATAATTATGGTTTGATCATAGTGAAAATACACAAACATTTAATTTACATAAAAAAATTTATCGAAATAAAAATTTGCATAATATCATGATATATTCGACTTTTATGAATCAATTTCCAAACTGGCAATGTTCAAGTTTGAAGGTGCATAAAAAACAACCATTAGATATACATAGAAATGTAATATCACTAAACTTTTTTATATATAGGTACATATAGTACATCAAGAAAGGGCGTCGAGTAATTTAGCATATAACCGACATTGTGTAAATAGTAAGGATCACGTCCTCTTCTCTGTTCATTGCAAAAACTGTTAGGACACTACCTTAGAGGTCTTCAATATAGAACAAAACAACAAAATTATCTTCTTTCTTGGTATCATCCACTAGTGGAAAAAAAAGGAAGGGCTGCGGTTAAAACAACCCTTAGGGCTGCGTATTTTGACAGCAGCGCTTTCCATAGCAGCCCTTCACTAAAAGTGAAGGGCTGCATTTTTAAACCACAGCCCTTCACATTGAAGGGCTGCGGTTGAGGCCCAAAAACGCTGCCCTTCCATATTGGAAGGGCTGCGTTTTTGGCACAAAAACACAGCCCTTTCGAGCCATAAAATAATAAAAAAAATGTTTTTTTTTGACAATTGTTTACTCTTAAATATATCAAGAAATTTACAACAGGGAAAATCAACAAGAACAATCGAAATTTATAGATCTAAAAATGAAAAAAAATAATGAAAATGAAAAAATGGAAAAAAACTAAACATAAAATGAAAAAAAAAGGGAACGAAAATGAAAAAAAAAATCAAACACACAAATTCAGAATGACAGAAATACATAATACTCAAACAAAAATGAGAATTAAACTCAAAACAAACACACAAATTCAGAACGACAGAAAATGAAAAAAAAGGAACAAAAACGAAAATAAAAATTAAACAAAACTCAAACTCAAACCTAGATCTGAAAAAAAAAACTCAAAAATTACAATCAAGTGTTTTCTCAGCCATGACTTTTTCAATGCCGGCTTTCTTGAGCATGGTGCGGCGGATGTCGAAGACGATGTCGGCGGAAGGAATGATGGCTTCGTGAATGATGCGCAAGGCCCTGTGAGTGATTTCGCTGCGTTTGTTGATGATTCGCTGTCGATGGTGTGGTGTTTTTGGTGGTGCGTGAAAATGATGTGGGGGTTGACATCGTTCGCTGTCGATAGTGTGGTGTTGTTGGTGGTGCGTGAAAACAGTGTAGGGGTTGACGGAAGAAGATGAGAGGAGAGAGAGGAGAGAGGCGTGAAATGAGGAGAGAGACCAATCTCTAATAATAAACCCTAAACCCTTGCAATTTCTTTAAAATTAAAATCATTTTAAAATAAAAGCCCATAAATGGCTGCGTTTTTTAAAAAGCGCAACCCTTAACTATTAAGGGCTGCGTTTTTTTTAAAAACGCAGCCCTTTATTACTTAAAGGACTGAATTTTTTTAAAAAGCGCAGCCCTTCACTATTAAGGGCTGCGTTTTTCCCTTGCACCGCAACCCTTCCGTTTTTTTCCCCTAGTGATCGACTATGTCTGGAAAAAAAATCTTAACATTCTTGAAGAATATAATGAGTAAAAGATCATATGCCTTTATTCTCAGTGTATTATAAGAACTGTTACTTGACAGTCTTAGAAGAGTCCAAAGTTCTGGTGAAAGTGAAGTTTCATCTAGAGCTGGTGAGGAAATGGCTGAAATTGCATCAATAGATTTTTGTATATAGTGAATAATAAGAGAAAAGTGTATTCATTTCATTGATATTCCAAGTATATATAGGAATTACAGTAGCATTACATGGCTAGTTCTTAGCACAAGTTATAATTATGGACTATAATTAAGGAGAATCAAAGGCTAGAATCAAGGAAAATAATTCCTAGAATATATCTAAATAATTACAATAAGAGAATCAAAGAATGCCATAAATCTTGGATTTCAAAAAAAAAAAAAAGATTGCCATAATCTTGGTTAACCCTTATCCTATGTCCGTCCCTTGTGATCTTGCGGCTTTTGTTTTGGTGCATGATGTTGTTACACTACTTTAGAGGTCTTAGATATTGAAAGCAAATATGGCTAATTGACAATTAACATAAATAATGCATGATTAATAAATTAATTTCATTACCATGCATATTTGAATTAATATAGAGATCCGAATTATAGTCAATATGGGAGTGAATGGTTTTCGGCCGAATTAAAATAGGGATTCGTGATCATGATATAACTTGCCATATTTATTCCATAATTTACGCAAATCAATTCCTAAAACTTAAAATTTTCGGATGCAATAAATCCCAAATACACGCGGACAATTTATGTACGTTATAACTTTGAATTGGTTACGTTGTACTCTACATTTGCTTGGTGAATATGAGCTTGTCACCAATGATTTGAAAGTAAGTAGTATGCATATTTTCTAATATACACTGCTTCATCTCTTTCTCCTTCCCCTTTTTATACTCAATCTTCCACTTTTTTATTTCCTAACTAGTTATTAGGCCCGGGCTATGCCCCAGGTAAGAAAAATTTCATTTATTAATATTGTACTTTGATATAATATCACTAAATACAACTTGGTTTAGTGGTTAAAACTTTAGTACATGAACTTGAGGTCACGGGATCAAAACCTATATTATGCAATTTCTAATTTTTTTCATTGTACATGGATTACATGAACTAAAACTCGCTAGGGAGAGCGCCACGTGGCACCGTTCCTGGTTTACGCACGCTTTTTAATATATTAGTATAGATGGTGCAACTCCTTCGATAAAATGAATCCCAAAGAAAGCCCACAAGTCCCAACCTGCAGCCTATCTCATTTAGGAGTGGAAGATCTAAATATTAAATAGGCTGGCGAAGAAATTAATACTCAATGAAATATTTGTATTGGAGTATAGTTTAGAAGCTATGTAGTTGCTTGCCTCTTATATATATTTAGGCGTTTAAAAGCCAATAATATTCTCCCACAAAATGTTTGATACTATAGTCATGAACTGCACGGTCGATATCTAAAGCAAGTTTTATCAAAAAAATGTGGCAGTAAGTCAAATCTAACCGTGATTGGCAAAAATCTTTGCTTGAATTATGTAGTTTAGGACGCAAGAAATAAAAAGGCAACTAAAATTGGTAGGTTTATGTTATTGTTGAAGAAAAAAATGCAATGTGGCTGCTCATTCATAAGTTATTCAATTCCTTGCATTGTGCATGGCCACGTGGACATCACAATTACATAGGATTCCTACGTTGCAACCTTCTTCTTGCAAATCATCTATGATTTTTATATGTTTGTATTAGGTTTTGGGAGAGCATGGTATTGCTTTAGGGGTATGGGAAGAAGTTGACATCACTGTAAAACTTGAAAAGACGAAAATGAGTAGTGATGATGCATGACAAATCTTTACTATTTATACTAAAAGATGCTTTGTAAAATATATATTTATTTTCGGATATTTATGTTAATTGTCTAATTGCTTGGCCGAAATTGTGGTTGATTGCCAATTAACATAAATCATTCACGATTGATATACTAATTTCATTACATATCTGAATTACTAAAGATAGATACAATTTCTTTTAAGAAATTCGGATAGTAAGGTTAGTTGATAATTCAAAATCCGGAATCATAATTGATTGGAAATTAACATTCACATATGAATAAATTAAGGATGATTGAGAAATTATTTTCATTACCATATTTGACTTATTAAGAAATTCGAAACTTAACCAATATGGGATTGATTTCCAATTGATAAGAGGTTTTTAGTGTGTCGTTAGGGCACTAAGAACCGCTTTCCAAACAATATTTATAATCCTAACAAGCAATTACTAAGAGAATAGTAAAGGCAAGTCAAGGGTCGATCCACAGGGAAAATGGGATTGATTAAAGTCTATCAAGTCCAGACTACCTAATTGAAAGGTATTTGGGGGTTTGAAAGAAGTTTGATAACAATTAAGACTACTATCAACTAGAACAAGCAAATATCAAGAGTTTAAATATCAAATAAAAGACACTAGAGTTATGGTTACTAGTATGAATAAGAACGGATAATGATTGTTAATGCGATTGTGAAGCAACAAAGACGATTATGCAAGGTTTAATTCTCCTCTAAAATACTCGAGTCCTCTCTCGAATGGTCCTCAAGAGTAATCGCTTAATATATCAACTAAATTCTCTCTCGAATGGTCTTTAGTTAATTGATTAAGAGATTCAATAAGTTTGGAAAACCCCTAATGAAGGATCCCGTTAATTTTCATCCAATATCTTGGTATAGAAATTAAGTTGATTCTTGGGGATGATAAAAGAGTTCAAAATCCGATTTAAGAACATTTGAAATCGAAATACCAAAGTATAAATGTGATCAATATCTATCCTAAGGTCTCAAAACACCAAGATCAATGCCTAAGCTTCTCCATACATCACAATCACATCAACATCATATTTAAAACCCTAATTCATACTTTCATCCTAACCCTAGATTATGAAACTACTCACTAATCATGGAGTTAAAGCAATAAAACAATAATCTATGACTAATCTAAGGCTAAACAGATGATAATGTTAAATAACTAATGTAAATCGCAATTATGGACTAAGAGAATAAAGATCTAGAATAAACAAAAGCAAGAACAAAGACGGAAGAATGAAATAAAAACTAAAACTTTGAATTGAATTGAATGAAAAGTACCTTGAATGTCAATCGAATCACAAACTATGATCACTAATCTCAATTATCAATGAAACTAAAGTGTTTTCTCTCTAATACAAAACCCTAAATATTGGAAAACTAGAATGAAAGCGTAAGTCTTCGAAATAAAACAAAAACTCGTTTAATGAAGCCACGAGCTCCATTTTCCGGAAACGACTGGTGCGGGCGCACCAAGATGAGGTGCGGGCGCACCAAAAAAGGTGCGGCGCACCTAACCCTTCGCCTCAAACTGGACAGTTCAACTTAAAACAGATCAAATTCTTCGTTTTATATCCAAATCAAGCTTATGACCAGTCGTTGGAAAGATATCGAAACGAGCTTTCACCTCAACTGGAATTACCTTCATCCGATTATGGTTTGAAAGTTATGTCCATTTGAAGTTCTCCGTTCAAGATTTCATTGTGCAATGTGCTCCTTTGTGCGAGCGGACATGGGGAATGGTGCAAGCGCACCATTTATCAAGTGTGCTTTGTTTTCATTGCTACCTTTTCCAACTTTACAAATCGTAGCCATCTTAGTAGTTTCACCTATATCAAGAACATGGCAAAACAAGGTGAAAGCAAATGTACTAGAAATTCGGTCAAAAAGACTAAAAATCTAGCAAAATATCACTATGATCAAGTATGATCAAGTGAATGAAATAGAAGGGGAAAGGGAGAATAAGAGGGAAGAAAGGGGAGAAAGAGGATCAAAATGAGCTAAAAGGAGTCCATAAAGTACGTTTGAAACACACTTATCAAACTCCCCAAGCTTAGCGTTTTGCTTGTCCTCAAGTAAACCAAGAGTGAGAATGAAGGAAAGAAGAAGAAAAAGAGAATAAAAAGAAAAGGGAAACATGCAACAACTAACTATGCTCTAAATGCAAGGTTCAAACATGACATGCAAGCTAAATGAGTTCATAGCAAGATTTAGGAGACCAACCAAACACAAGAGGGATGATGATTAGGAAGCACAAGAGTGACTCTACAGGCTCAATCCACCGCTCAACCGAGTATTTTTGAAAGAAGGCTTTCCAAGAGTGATTTCTCACTCTTCTCACTTCCAAGTCCCAAGTTTGACTCCTCTCCAGGGATGCTCAACCATAATTGCTCGCCTCTACCACATTTTATGACCATTATCATGACTTGCACAAAACTCCCCGCCACTACTAAATCGACCAAGTCCAATCTAGAAGTCAAAAGGGACTTTGTTAAGGTTGTAACGGGGTAGGTTAAGGGTGTGGATGATAGTTTAGGAATGTGGTCAAAAAGGGTAAGTGGAGTACAAACTAGGGGTAAATACTCCCCCAAGCTAGTCCTAACACCAATCTCAATTCAAGAACTCACACATAACCTTGATTTCCACTTTGACTCTTTCACCTTTTGAACTCTTTCACTTTTTGAATATTTTTCATTGTTCTCATCAAATTGCTCTT
Organism: Beta vulgaris subsp. vulgaris; assembly: GCF_026745355.1. NCBI lineage: Eukaryota > Viridiplantae > Streptophyta > Magnoliopsida > Caryophyllales > Amaranthaceae > Beta > Beta vulgaris. The sequence goes on along the minus strand of NC_079203.1, from coordinate 31,008,007 downwards.
TCTTTCTTTTCTTTCAATAGAAATTCAAATGAAACACTAAGAGCTTTCTTTTTTTTTCTTTTTTTTTCTTTTGAAATTTTTTGTTAGCTTTTGCAAATACTTGCATATTAACTAACTTTCAACCAAACTCAATATCAAAACAACTCAACTCAACACAAACTAGACATGCACTCCACTTTGGGGAAAGTTTGGCCATGACTTATTATGAGGGTTAAGCAAAAATATAGAAAGGCTCAGATGGGTTGAGAAGCGGATAATTATGCCGGTATACAAGCTTTTGGCTTTGTAGCTCCTATTTCTAGCAAAAAGAAACGCCCTAAATCATTCTTCTAAAGGCTCGTCTTATGCAATCTTGGGGAGCTAAAATGCAAGTCACAAGTTAGGCGATCAATAGTGAGGGTTGGGAATGAATCTTACGAGGTTCTTGGCCCTCCTTCGGGATTCGTCGCACAAGGGGAAGGCAATCCATTCATCCAACTCGCCTAATTTCAAAGAGACTATACCAAAAATTATCGTTCTCAAGAGTCACTTAAAGTCACAACAGGCTTCCAAAACCATCAAGTCTAATGTAGGGAAGGTCTTCCAATCAAGTTATGAACACTTTTAGCCACAAATCATGCATGCAACCAAGCTATCCTAAATGCAGGAAAAAAAAATTTTTGTGTTTTTTTTTTTAGCAAACCTAACATGCAAAAGCACTAAAAAGAACCTAAATGCAAAGGGAGAAAAAAATGTTGAGATGGAGAGAACACATGCTAACTAACTCCCCCAAGCTTAATACAAACTCCGTCCTCGGAGTGTACAAGCAAAGAGAAAGTAAGGGATGAGGTAAGGGCAAAAAAACAAGAAAAAATCCTAACCAAGTAAGATAAGGAGAAGGGTCTCAACATACCTGGAAGAAGAGCTCTTTGAGGATAATTAGCTAGACCTTATCACTAAATAATTTGACAAAATCTCAATAGTTTGTCATAAGCATTAGCACACATTTCACAATGGATCAAATAGGTATGATATAGATAAAGAGCATGCACAAATTTCAATGCGTCTATATGCTTACCAAGTAATGAGTGCCGGAAATAATGAAATTTCCAAGAGAATCCTGGAAAGTATGAAGAACAAACATTAAGATTCAAATAAAAAGAAAAAACAATGAGTTCTCCTTTTGATGATCCTTGCAAATTTTAAGCCGGTCCTATCCTCGATGACTTTCATTTGGGTCTTGTGAAGGTTTAAAGAGGTCAAAGGCTCTTCCAATGGTGAAACTTTGAGGCGAGGGAATAAGATGGGAAAGGAAGGAACTAAGTCGATTTTCCTTGAAAAAGGAATATGAAGAGAACGAGTAGAAACAAAAGTCTCATCAACTACTTTTTCAACATCATTAGACTTTATAGTGTAAGCTTTCTCAACAAATGATTCCTCTACTCTGGATTCTCATCCATATCCCACTCATCATCTTCATTAGTTATGGTCATACAAGAGTGATTTTGATTATTGATAATTGACCCAATGTTTCAATTGATATTTTGCTAGATTCGACAAGTTGTCCATCATAGAATCACATCTCTTTAACAATGCCATATTTTCTTCAAGTGAATTAAGAATTTCAGAATAAACATGGCGTTCACAGCTAGATACATCTTCTAAATTTGAGAAAGTGGTATTTCCATGGTCCCACTCATAAGTGTCTCTAGACAACCACCCAAAGAAACTCCATGCTTCATCAAAGTGTTGGAATCGAAATTCACCATTAAACATAGGCTCCACAATTTCTCTTGTATGCATATTCAAACCATCATATATCACCTCACACATCTCCCAAATCTCAAGTTATACTTAGTTAGAAAGTGTTCTCAAATCTCTGATAATAATTCCAAAATGGTTCATCCTCATATTAAGGAGAAAAAGAAGTTCGTCATTTTTTGGAATTCTCTTAAAAAAAAAAAAAAAAAAATTCTGTACAAAACCCTAGACTCATATAAACAACACTTACCACATAAAATAAAGACAAGAAAAAATAACCAATAAAGAAAAGTAAAAAAAAAAATCAATTAAACAATTTCAAACTTAAGAAAACTTCAGTCAATAGCATATTCCCCGGCAACGGCGCCATGTTGATTTTTCTTGGTCATCCGGATAGCAAAAGGGTAATACCTGCAATAGAAACACGAACAAACATGGTGAAAGCATATGTGCTAGAAATTCGATCAAAATAGATCGAAAATCTAGCAAATTGTCACTATGATCAAGTATGATCAAGTGAATGAAATAGAAGGGAAAAGTGAGGAGAAAGAAGGAAGAAAAGGAGGAAAAGGGAGCTAAAACAAGCCAAAAGAAAGTCATAAAGTGCGTTAGAAACGCACTTATCAAACTCCCCCAAGCTTAGCGTTTTGCTTGTCCTCAAGTAAACCAAGAATGAGAGAAGGAAAGAAAAAGAAAAGGAGAATAAAAGAAAAGGGAAACATGCAACAAACTAACCTATATGCTCTAAATGCAAGGTTACAAGCATGACATGCAAGCTAAATGAGTCATATCAAGATTTAGGAGACCAACCAAACACAAGAGGGAAGATGATTAGGAAGCACAAGAGTGACTCTAAGGTCTCAATCCACCGATCAACCGAGTCTTTTTGAAAGAAAGCTTTCCAAGAATGATTTCTCACTCTTCTCCACTTCCAAGACCCAAGTTTGACTCCTCCCTAGGGATGCTCAACCATAATTGCTCGCCTCTACCATGTTTTGATGACCCTCATCATGACTTGCACAAAATCTCACCCGCCACTACTAAATAGATCAAGACCAATCTAGAAGTCAAAAGGACTTTGTTAGGGTTGTAACGGGGCATTAGGGGTGTGGATTATATTCTAGGAATGTGTGAAAAAGGGTTAGTGGAGAAAATAGGGGAAACTCCCCCAAGCTAGTCCTAGCACTATTCTCAATTAAAGAAATCTCACACATAACCTTGAATTTCACTTGTTTCTTTTTCACTTTGTGAACTTTTTCATTTTTCTCATCAATTTGATCATTCTTTCTTTTCATGTTCAATAATAAACCAAATCAAACAATAAGAACTTTCTTTCTTTTATTTCTTTTGTCTTTCTTTTTCACAAAATTTTTCAACTTTTGCTATCATACAAGCACATTAACTCTCTTTCAACCAAGACTTAATATCAAAACCACTTAACTCAACAAAAACTACACATGTACTCCACTTTGGGAAAGTTTGATGACTCATTATGTGGGTTAAGCAAAAATAGGATAGAAAGGCTCAGATGGGTTGAGAAGCGAATATTATGCAGGTATTCAAGCTTTTGGCTTTGTAGCTCCTATTACTAGCAAAAGAAACGCCCTAAATCATTCTCCTAGAGGCTCGTCTTATATAATCTTGGGGAGCTAAAATGCAAGTCACAAGTTAGGCGATCAATGGTGAGGGTTGTAAGTGAGTCTTACGAGGTTCTTGGCCCTCCTTGGATTCATCGCACAAGGGGCAAGGCAATCCATTCATCCAACTCGCCTAATTTCAAAGAGACTCTACCAAAAGTTATCGATTTCAAGGGACGCCTAAAGTCACAACAGGGCTTCCAAAATCATCAACTCTAATACAAGGAAGGTTTTCCAATCAAGTCATGAACTCAGCCACAAATCATGCATGCGACCAAGCTATCCTAAATGTAGAAAAAAAGAAGAAAAAGAATAAAAGAGGAAAATGTTTTTTGTTTTTTTTTTTTGTTTTTTATAAAAATATGCAAAGCAAAACAAACAAAACTACCAAAGCAAAGCTGTACAGGTGAAGAGAAGTCAGCAGGGGTGGGGATGTCAAAACCACAGACAGGAATAAACCAATACCAACCGAAAACCAATGAGACCCAACTTCTAACCATCTATGACCCCGAAACTCCCAAAGATATAGACATACAAGGAAGTCCCCCAAGCTTAAGCAAAACTCCGCGCTCGGAGTTAAAAGGAGGGAGGGAGGGGGGTTATGAAAAGCTCCTAATAGTTCCCACCATTACCCCCATCGGGAGGGGGGTAAGGAGGGAAATACCTACCAGAGTACCATCGGATAGTAGGATGGGTAGTGGGGGTAAGGACGGAAAGAAGGCTCCTCAAACGGCCCTTCTCGAGGGTCGAAAGAAGGAGGATAGTGGGGATGGTTAGGGAAGGGAGGCTCATGTCCGGAGTGGACATTGGCGAGGTGAGTGCGCCAAGCCACTCTAAACACATGGTCGAGGTCGGTGCGGATACGAAGTAGCCAACCGCACGGTGAGTGGCCTCCTGAGAAGCCTGCATCTGGGCTATGGCTGTCATGATAGAGCCCATGTCGAAGAATGAGAGAGGAAGCTTCGGCCACCTCACTCTCAGGAATGCGGTGGTCGGGCCTCGGACCTCTCGGAACGCGTGGAATGCGCTCCGTAGGATTGGGCTCAGGGATAGCCCGTGGGATGTCATGGGCAGGGGGGACCCGCCAACGGTTTTCAACGTTAGCGGGGAGGTCCCAAACGAAGTCGGGCCCTATATAACAATAAGGTCGCCCCCCCCATAAGCCAGATGCAGTTTTCCTTTTTATAATTGCGCAGAAATTTCATCTGCTGCAGGCTGGCACCATCCAATCTGTTGGATTGACCAACAGTAGGCACGCTGGCTTCCAAGCGAGCCAGGTCATCGGTCAAGTCAAGGTAGGATGCTAGCCGGGACCATGCCACCACAAAGATCTCCCCAGTCACCGTTGTGCCCCCCCGAATCTCCTGCAGTCGGTTGAGGAGGAGAGCAGCAAAGTTAACGCGGGCTCTATGGTGGGCCCCGTCAGTGGCCAACCAGAGAACCAGCATCTCGTCCTTCCTCAACTGCCCGACTTCCTGTTTAGGAAAGATGGTGTAAACCAACATCCTATGGAAGTAACGGAGAGCAAGGTGGATGATCTCCGACGCTTTGGACGAGTTTGTCCGAAACGAAGTCGTACCGTTGGTGATCTTTGCCCACCACTCTTGCTCATTGTATCCCTGCCAATGATGCCCAAAGGGGCATCGCAGGGAGCCCGAGGGTCCATCCCAAACGCCTCACAGAATCGTCAAAAGACAGTGCTCTAGCTTATTGATTAAACATACGAAATTGAATAGTTAGAGCACCTGTCACATTACTTACGTTCAACGTACTCAAGAATTCGAGAGTGAGTTGATCGTAAGTAGGTTCAGAACATCAAGGAAGTCCGATAAACCCGACATTATCTGCCATCTCCCTTATCATCGACTCGATGTTAAGGTAGTTGCAGGTAGTGTGGTCATAGAACTTTGTGGGACGAAACGTGCGTCAGAAAGTTGTTGGAAATTTGTTTATGAGCGGCGTTGGGAAGTTTCACAGCATAGAGGGGAGGGGATTAGAGCTGGACGAGGGTCCTTGTGAAGAGGACCCGGCTTTTGCTCTCTTAGACCTAGATGAGCCTTCACCACTACTTCTTCCCATTGGTAAAGAAATGTTGTTTTGCAAAAAGCGGAAGGAGAAGTGATGATCTGCTGCAATGACACAACCACAAAGCGGACTCTCTACACAAAGGGACACTCAAAAAGAAAAATCGAAAACACACAAATAAACACACAAAAAGAAAAATCAGACCACACAAAAAGGAAAACACACAAAAAGAAAACCAAAAACTAATCCTAAGATCTACCAGCTAGCCATCCACAATTAGTAGCAACCAAGTAGAAGATCAAGAATCCACTCAAAGAGACTTTCAAGCCAATTTCACCAAACCAACCACAATTATGCACAAAAATCAACAACACCTAGAAATTTATGCAATGTAGTTCTCAAAAAGTCAGAATATTATGAATTTATCACAAACCACAAAAATTGCACTTGTTCACCACATCACCAAACACAAATATGACCAAAGTTCATGAACAATCAAAAGAAATTAAGGAAAACAAGCATGCAATCAAAAGAAAACATACTAGAAGTCCAATTTAGTAGATTATTGATGAAAAAGCAAGATTAGAAGGAGTTACCAACATGGAGATGAAATCCACAATTTTGAAACCCTAGAAATCAAATCCTTGCAAAACCCCCAATTTTGTGCTTTGAATGTTGTAGAGAAGATGGTGATGAAGATTTTGGTGAGATTTGCCCTTGAAAGTCGCCGGAAAATGGTGTAAGGTCGCCGGATCTAGAGAGGAGGAAGAGAGAGAAAGTGAGTGAGAGTGAGTGTGTTCGAAAATATTGAGGTGAGGAAGAAGGATGAGGCCCGAAAAGTTTGATAAAGCGTGCATTTTTTTCCGCCCAGCCGGTTTGGTGCGGGCGCACCTCTCCCTGGTGCGGGCGCACCAACCGAAATTTTTTTCAAAAAAAAACGTTTGGTGCGGGCGCACCAATAGGTGGTGCGGGCGCACCAAACCCTTCTGTTTTTTCTCAAAAAAAATCCGGAGGCTTTGGTGCGGGTGCACCACGTCGAGGTGCGAGCGCACCAAAATCGTCTGTTTTTTTCAAAATTAGTCGACAGAAGTGGTGCGGGCGCACCAAAGTCGTCTGTTTTTTTTCAAAATTAGTCGACAGAAGTGGGGCCGGCGCACCTGCTTTTTTTTCGAAAATTGTTTATAAGGTGCGGGCGCACATGGACTAGGTGCGGGAGCACCAAAGTCTTCTATTTTTTCTGAAAATCGTGTTCAAAATCTGGTGCGGGCGCACCAAAATTTTTTTCGAAAATTTTCCTCATGTGCGGGCGCACATTGAACAGGTGCGGGAGCACCTAACCCGTCTGATTTGAACATATTTCTTTTCCAAAACACTCAATTCACTCAACTTCTCATAAAAATTCAGATGTTCCAATGTACCTCTCATGGCTAACTGATAAATCAAAAGCTTAACTAACAAACAAAGGAAAAATAAAAGAAATGAAAGAAAAGAAACGGGTTGCCTCCCGTGTAGCGCTTGTTTTAAGTCATTAGCTTGACTAAAAAGGATACGTCCATCATAAGAGTCGCTCAGGTGAGCGAAGAATCAAGCAACCAATGGAACCAACGGCATGTGAATCATGATAGAACTTCAACCTTTGACCGTTTACCAAAACGAACCATTCTCACCCATAACTTCATAAGCTCCGTATGGAGTAGTCTTCAACACAGAGAAAGGACCCGACCACTTGGACTTTAACTTTCCGGGGAAAAGCTTTAGTCTTGAGTTGAACAACAAGACCTTGTCCCCAACCCGGAATTCTCGGTGTTGAATCCGGTGATCGTGCCATTTCTTCGTTTGCTCTTTGTATAGTCTAGAATTCTCATACGCGTCGAAATGAAGTTCTTCCAGCTCGACTAGCCTCTCCTTTCGAGCTTCTCCCGCCAAGTGAAGATCCATGTTGAGCTCCTTAATTGCCCACCAAGCCTTGTGCTCTAGTTCAACCGGCAGATGGCATGCTTTGCCATACACAAGGCGATAGGGAGTGGTGCCTATGGGCGTCTTGAAAGCCGTGCGAAGGGTCCAAAGGGCATCATCAAGCTTCAAAGACCAATCCTTCCGTGTCCTATTCACCACTCTCTCAAGGAAATTTTTAACTTCTCGATTCGAGACTTTAACTTGGCCTTGGGTTTGGGGGTGATAAGGAAGACAGACTTTGTGATTCACCCCGTATTTCTTCAATAGAGCTTCTAATTGCTTTTTGGCGAAGTGTGAACCGCCATCACTGATCAACACGCGGGCACCCCAAATCGAGGGAAGATGATCTTCCTTAAAAGCTTGGTGACTACCTTATGGTCATTGGTGGGAGAGGCAATGGCTTCAACCCATTTGGTCACGTAGTCGACCGCAACAAGAATGTATACATTCCCATAGGAAGGAACGAATGGGCCCATAAAGTCGACCCCCTAGACATCAAACGGCTCAACCTCAAGAATGTTCTGTTGAGGCATCTCGTGTCGCTTTGTGATGCCACCACTCCTTTGACATCTATCACAAGCCACCACAAATTTCGGGCATCCTTTTGCAATGTTGGCCAGAACATACCACATTGGAGCACCTTAGCAACAGTTTTGCTTGCTCCACCGTGTCCTCCACATGCCAAAGTATGGCAATGATGCAAAACCGAGGCCATCTCATGATTAGGAACACACCTCCTAAACACGCCATCAGCACACTTCTTAAAAAGGAGCGGGTCATCCCAGTAGAACCTCGAAACTTCTTTAAAGAACCGCTTCCTTTGTTGGGAAGTAAAACCATGAGGTTCAATCCCACAAGCCAGATAATTTGCATAATCAGCGAACCATGGAACCTCATTGTTCAGAATGGCGAACAAGGCTTCTTCTCTCAAATCGTCCTCGATAGGAATCTCCTCCAGATTGTCAAGAGGGAGGCGAGAAAGATGGTCAGCTACCACATTCTCCGTCCCCTTCTTCTCTTTCATCTCAAAATCAAACTCCTGAAGAAGCAACACCCACCTAATGAGCCTAGGCTTGGCATCCTTCTTACTCATCAAATACCGGACCGCAGAATGATCCGTATACACCACCGCCTTATTACATGTCAAGTAGGAACGAACTTGTCAAAAGCAAAGACCACGGCCAACATTTCCTTCTCCGTAGTTGCATAGTTCCGTTGAGCATCATCCAGAGTCCTACTTGCATAGGCTATCACATGTAGCCTCCCTTCCTTGCGTTGCCCAAGAACAACTCCCACTGAAAAGTCACTAGCATCGCACATTAGTTCAAAAGGCAAGCTCCAATCCGGAGCTTGCACAATGGGGGCAGAAGTAAGGGCTTTCTTAAGAGTTTCAAAAGCCTTAGTACAAGACTCATCAAACTCAAAATCAACATCTTTCTGAAGTAGATTCGTCAATGGTTTGGCTATTTGAGAGAAATCCTTGATGAAACGCGGTAAAAACCAGCATGTCCAAGGAAAGCGCGAACTCCCGTCACCGAGTTCGGTGGCGGAAGCTTCTCAATAACCGAAACCTTTGCCGGATCTACTCAATACCCTTTTTCGACACTTTATGCCCAAGTACAATGCCTTCCTCGACCATAAAGTGACACTTCTTCCCAATTCAGTACAAGGTTCGTCTCTTGACACCTTTTTAACACACATTCAAGATTAACCAGACATGTGTCAAAAGACGAACCACACACACTAAAGTCGTCCATGAAGACTTCAATGGAATCTTCTAGCATGTCAGAGAAGATTGCTGTCATACACCTTTGAAAAGTGGATGGGGCATTACACAAACCAAAGGGCATCCTTCGATATGCAAATGTCCCATACGGACAAGTAAAGGTGGTTTTCTCTTGGTCATCCGGATGAATGGGGATTTGAAAGAATCCGGAATAACCATCGAGAAAACAGAAGTGTGAATGACGAGCAAGCCTCTCCAACATTTGGTCAATGAAGGGAAGGGGGAAATGATCTTTCCGGGTGGATTTGTTCAGTTTTCTGTAATCAATACAGACTCTCCACCCAGTGACAGTCCTAGTTGAGATTGTTTCTCCTTTCTCATTCTCAACTATAGTCATGCCTCCTTTTTTGGAACCACGTGAATCGGGCTCACCCACTTGCTATCTGAGATAGCATAGATGATTCCCGCGTCACGTAGTTTCAAGATCTCCTTTTTCACAACCTCTTTGAGGTTGGGATTGAGCCTTCTCTGATGCTCGATGGAGGAGGCATTACTATCGATGAGATGGATACGATGCATAGCAAGAGAAGGGCTTATCCCCTTAAGGTCATCAATCGAATACCCAATGACATCTTTATATTTTTGCAAAATTCCAATCAGTTTGATATAGAAATGTCATCAAGACTCGAATTGACAATAACAGGATAAGTACATGCATCATCAAGAAAAACATATCTAAGAGAGGAGGGAAGGGGTTTGAACTCTACCTTGGGAGGAGGCTTAGAACACTCCTCTTTATCAGTGGATGATGCAGCTAGAACCTCAAACGCCTCATCTTGCGTTTCCTCTTCCATGTCCAAGCTAAGGGTGTCGGTAAGTGCAGCATACAAATCGTCCCAGAATTATCCACACTCATGGTGTCCTCTACCTCATCTTCCACTAGGCTTACCCGGCAAATTTTCTCCATCATAGGTCTCTTCAGTTCTTAGAGAACTCAAACACCACCCGCTCATTAGCTACCTCAACCGTGATTGTGTCGTTTTTGCAGTTTATCACGGCACCCAAAGTCTTTAGAGCTTCTCTTCCCAGAATAAGAGGAGTCTCAGGATCTTCCTCCATATCCATCACCACAAAGTCGCATGGTACAAACACATGCCCAACTTGAATCGGTATATCCTCCAACTCACCACAAGGGACTCTCACAGTGCGGTCCGCCAATTGAATCGTTTTGCGCGTAGGATGAAGAGGAAATTTCAGGTGCTTTGCAATAGAAAGAGGCATCAAATTGACACTTGCTCCTAGATCGGCTAGTGCACCCTTAGGCTCTAAATCACCTATCTTCACCGGCAAGGTGAAACTCCCGGGATCTCTTTGCTTCTTGGGCATAGTTCGTTGCACAAGAGCACTCACTTGGTAAGGTAGGGAGATAAGCTCATCTTCAAGTTTTCGCTTATTGGAGAGGATCTCTTTCAAGAACTTAGCATAAGCTGGCATTTGAGACATAGCCTCAAGGAATGGGATGTTGATTTGCAGGCTCTTCATCACATTAAGAAATTTAGTGAACTTGTCACTCAACTTTCTCTCTACCAACCTATGAGGATAGGGAACCGGAGGCACATAGGATTTGGTTGGTGGAGGTGATGGCAATGTGTTTTTGTCACCAACTTGAACATGTGACTCATCTTTCTCCTCAACTTCCTCTTTCTCAGTTTCCTCAGCTCCATCCTCCTTCTCAACAACCTCAGCTTCTTCATCCTTCTCTAACTCCCCATTCGGCATCTTAGGACCCGCATAACTTGTTCCCGACCTCAAATGAATGGCTTTGGCTTGATGGAGGTTAGGGTTAGGGATGGGTTGGCCTGGAAGTTGATTTGTGGGGGTTGAGGGATTTTTCTCAGCTACTTGGGCAATTTGGGTTTCAAGCATTTTGTTGTGGGCTTGTAGCTCTTGAAACCTTTGCTCATGGTTTTGGAGAATTTGGTTCATGGATTGGAGTTGTTGGAGAATTTGGAGAGAGGTTGGATCGGAGATGGTGTAGGTTCGGGATTTTGTTTGGGGAATGGAAGATTGGAGGGAGGTTTTGGGTTGTTGGTCCTTTGATGTGGAGCTTGGTAGTGTGTTGGACCCTTGTGAGGAGGAACCACCTTGGTTATAGTTTTGGTTTTGGTTATACCCTTGCGCAAACCCTTGGTTGTGAGCTTGGTTGTACCCTTGTTGAGGTTGATTCCATCCTTGTTGAGGTTGGTTGAATCCTTGGGTGTAGTTTTGTTGAGGTTGTCTCCAACCTCCTTGTTGATTGTTCCTATACCCTTGGTTTCCTTGATATCCATCTCCTCTTGAATTAATTGCCGCCACATGCTCCGAATGGGTACCTCCACAATAAGAAGTATCATGGTTAGTACCACCACAAATATCACAAGAAAAAGATTTACCTGTGAAGGAGTAGACGATGCAAGATTGATCTTGGAGAGCTTCTTGTCGAGTTGGTCCATCTTGGCTTGAATTTGATCCATGGGGTCAATTTCAAACTTTCCGCTCTTCTTAGGTTGAGCACCTCTTCGTCTTCCACCCCATGAGTAGTTCTTGATCACTTCCTCAATTGTGGACTCAAGTTGTTCTTACGGAATCTTAGATAGTTGACCTCCCGCTCCAGCATCAAGGTTAGCCCACGATATCGGATCAAGACCATCATAGAAGAATCTTATGAGTAGATTCTTGTTGAACTCATGGTGTGGGCATGAACGGATCATCTCCTTGAACCGCTCCCAAGCTTCGGCAAGTGTCTCATCGTTCTCTTGCTCAAATGAGGAGATCTTCCTCCTTATGTCCGCAGTCTTCCACTCTCGGAAGTATTTCTTCAAGAAGGCCATTGTGACTTCTTCCCATGTAGTGAGGGAATTAGCAGGCAAGCTCTTGAGCCATGACTTTGCCTTTTCGGTAAGAGAGGACCGGAACAAGTGCATCTTGATGTAGTCAGGAGAGACATCGTTGTTGTTATCATGACACAGATCTCAAGAAACCTGTCAAGATGGTCTAGAGGATCTTCATCAGACCCCCCACAAAACTGCTCAGCTTTCACCATCCGAGTATACTGAGGGTGAATGCTGAAATTTGTAGTGGTGGTGGGGAGTAGAATTCCACCTTGAAGAACATAGGAACCTGGATTTCCGAAATCCCTAAACAGTTGTGGATTTGCTTCACCCATTTCTGATTCAGCTTCACTTGATGTACATTTGCTTGGTGAATATGAGCTTGTCACAAATGATTTGAAAGTAAGTAGTATTCATATTTTCTAATATACACTGCTTCATCTCTTTCTCCTTCCCCTTTTTATACTCAATCTTTCACTTTTTTATTTCCTAATGGTGCAACTCCTTCGATACTAAATAGGCTGGCTATCTCATTTAGGAGTGGAAGATCTAAATACTAAATAGGCTGGCGAAGAAATTAATACTTAATGAATTATTTGTATTGGAGTATAGTTTAGAAGCTATGTAGTTGCTTGCCTCTTATATATATTTAGGCGTTTAAAAGCCAATAATATTCTCCCACAAAATGTTTGATACTATAGTCATGAACTGCACGGTCGATTATGCAAGGTTTAGTTCTCCTCTAAAATACTCGAGTCCTCTCTCGAATGGTCCTCAAGAGTAATCGCTTAATCTATCAACTAAATCCTCTCTCGAATGGTCTTTAGTTAGTTGATTAAGAGATTCAATAAGTTTGGAAAACCCCTAATAAAGGATCCCCTTAATTTCCATCCAATATCTTGGTATAGAAATTAAGTTGATTCTTGGGGATGATAAAAGAGTTCAAAATCCGATTTAAGAACATTTGAAATCGAAATACCAAAGTATAAATGTGATCAATATCTATCCTAAGGTCTCAAAACACCAAGATCAATGCATAAGCTTCTCCATACATCACAATCACATCAACATCATATTTAAAACCCTAATTCATACTTTCACCCTAACCCTAGATTATGAAACTACTCACTAATCATGGAGTTAAAGCAATTAAACAATAAATCTATGACTAATCTAAGGCTAAACATGATTAAGTAATGATTAAACTAATGTAAATCGCAATTATGGGACTAAGAGAATAAAGATCTAGAATAAATAAAAGCAAGAACAAATACGGAAAGAATGAAATAAAAACTAAAACTTTGAATTGAATTGAATGAAAAGTACCTTGAATGTCAATCGAATCACAAACTATGATCACTAATCTCAATTATCAATGGAAACTAAAGTCTTTTTCTCTCTAATACAAAACCCTAAAATATTCTCTGAAAACTAGAATGAAAGCGTAAGTCTTCGAAATAAACAAAAACTCGTTTAATGAAGCCACAAGCTCCATTTTCCGGAAACGACTGGTGCGGGCGCACCAAGATGAGGTGCGGGCGCACCAAAAATAGGTGCGGGCGCACCTAACCCTTCTGCCTCAAACTGGACAGTTCAACTTAAAACGATCATAACTTTTTCGTTTTATATCCAAATCAAGCTTATGACCAGTCGTTGGAAAGATATCGAAACGAGCTTTCACCTCCAACTAGAATTACCTTCATCCGATTTATGGTTTGAAAGTTATGTCCATTTGAAGTTTTCCGTTCAAGATTTCATTGTGCAATGTGCTCCTTTGTGCGAGCGGACATGGGGAATGGTGCAAGCGCACCATTTATCAATGTGTGCTTTGTTTTCGTTGCTACCTTTTCCAACTTTACAAATCGTAGCCATCTTAGTAGTTTCACCTATATCAAGAACATGGCAAAACAAGGTGAAAGCAAATGTACTAGAAATTCGGTCAAAAATGACTAAAATCTAGCAAAATATCACTATGATCAAGTGAATGAAATAGAAGGGGAAAGGGAGAATAAAGAGGGAAGAAAGGGGAGAAAGAGGATCAAAATGAGCTAAAAGGAGTCCATAAAGTACGTTTGAAACACACTTATCCAAAAATAAATGTGACAGGCAACGGTGCCATTTTGATAAGAGGTTTTTAGTGTGTCGTTAAGGCACTAAGAACCGCTTTCCAAACAATATTTATAAGTCCTAACAAGCAATTACTAAGAGAATAGTAAGGGCAAGTCAAGGGTCGATCCACAGGGAAAATGGGATTGATTAGAGTCTATCAAGTCTAGACTACCTAATTGAAAGGTATTTGGGGGTTTGAAAGATGTTTGTTAACAATTAAGACTAACTATCAACTAGAACAAGCAAATCTCAAGAGTTTAAATATCAAATAAAAGACACTAGAGTTAAGGTTACTAGTATGAATAAGAACGGATGATGATTGTTAATGTGATTGTGAAGCAACAAAGACGATTATGCAAGGTTTAGTTCTCCTCTAAAATACTCGAGTCCTCTCTCGAATGGTCCTCAAGAGTAATCGCTTAATCTATCAACTAAATCCTCTCTCGAATGGTCTTTAGTTAATTGATTAAGAGATTCAATAAGTTTGGAAAACCACTAATAAAGGATCCCCTTAATTTCCATCCAATATCTTGGTATAGAAATTAAGTTGATTCTTGGGGATGATAAAAGAGTTCAAAATCCGATTTAAGAACATTTGAAATCGAAATACCAAAGTATAAATGTGATCAATATCTATCCTAAGGTCTCAAAACACCAAGATCAATGCATAAACTTCTCCATACATCACAATCACATCAACATCATATTTAAAACCCTAATTCATACTTTCACCCTAACCCTAGATTATGAAACTACTCACTAATCATGGAGTTAAAGCAATTAAACAATGAATCTATGACTAATCTAAGGCTAAACATGATTAAGTAATAATTAAACTAATGTAAATCGCAATTATGGGACTAAGAGAATAAAGATCTAGAATAATCAAAAGCAAGAACAAAGACGGAAATAATGAAATAAAAACTAAAACTTTGAATTGAATTGAATAAAAAGTACCTTGAATGTCAATCGAATCACAAACTATGATCACTAATCTCAATTATTAATGGAAACTAAAGTGTTTTCTCTCTAATACAAAACCCTAGAATGTTGTGTAAAAACTAGAATGAAAGCGTCAGTCTAAAACTCCTCTCGAAAAGAGGGTTTAATGATCGATTTTTTTCATTCCGGATCGTAAGGTGCGGGCGCACCTGAGTCTTCTGCCTCAAGGTGGAAATCTCCCGTCAAATGGTGCGGGCGCACAAATGGGAAGGTGCGGGCGCACAAATGGGAAGGTGCGGGCGCACCACATGTAAGGTGCGGGCGCACCTAAGTATCCTGCCTCAGCCTGAATTACTCCGTCAGAATGTGCGGGCGCACCACGGTTTGGTGCGGGCGCACCAGACATAGGTGCGGGCGCACCTTATGCTTTGTGCGGGCGCACCAATGTCGTCTGTTTTGTGCTCCAGAATTGGTCGATGGTGCGGGCGCACCAGTAGCTTGTGCGGGCGCACCATCGTGTGCGGGGCATACCAAGCGCACCTCAGGCTACCTCTCAGCCTCTAGCTCATTCCCTTGTGCCATGTCTCGCATTTCCCGGCCCCGAAAAGGGTAATACCTGAAATAGAAACACGAACAAACATGGTGAAAGCATATGTGCTAGAAATTCGATCAAAATAGATCGAAAATCTAGCAAAATGTCACTATGATCAAGTATGATCAAGTGAATGAAATAGAAGGGAAAAGTGAGGAGAAAGAAGGAAGAAAAGGAGGAAAAGGGAGCTAAAACAAGCCAAAAGAAAGTCATAAAGTGCGTTAGAAATGCACTTATCACCAATTAACATAAATCGTGCATGATTGATATATTAATTTCATTACCATATATGAATTACAAAGGAAATCTGAAATTATTACAAAGGAAATATGAAATTATAACAATATCGGAGCGAATATTTTTCGGCCTAATTTATATGGAATGGGAGATCTTGATATAACTCGCCTTATTTATTCTATAATTACCTCAAATAACCCATAATTAAGGCATATAATTACCGTAATTTTTTAAATCTCGGATCTACTCAAGGCCAATCCTAAGTGGACACCCTATGTGATAGTTTGCATTGGTTGTGCTCTAAAATTGCTTGGTGAACATGTGCTTAACACGCATGATTTAGGATTTTGCTTTAGCTAATAATATAGATTATGGGCATCTACTAATAATAAAAAAATGTAAATTTCTTAGCTTCCTAGTATGTCGTTAACACTATTTCATACAACTTAACTATGACCATAATATCTTTCCAAAAAAATAAAACTATGATCATAATATATATATATATATATATATATATATAAAGAATTATATAGAGGAAACTAATGAAACTAATGACAAATTGTGTTACAATCATGACAAAAATAAAGATGACAAATAATGTTAAACATTGTTACAAAAAACTCTAATGCAATCCATGCAAAAATGTTAAGCAATCACATGAGATATGATACACTATTTCATTCACGCAAGCCATGAATAACGAATTAATATTCCCATTTGATGTTGAGGCGAATTCACCTTCTACAGAAAATTGGATGTTGTTGCAAACCATGAATAATGCTTGACATATTTTTTTTTTCTCAAACGATGTATGAAAACGTGTTTAGAGTTTATGAATTTCGATGTTGTGGTGCAATGCACATATGATTAGGGTATCATTAATCACGAATTTCCATATTAAAGCTTGATTGAATCAATCCCTAAAATCACGTCATACAAATTAGGAATGATTTTGATTTAGGTGATCAACTTGCACATGATTGAAGATTGTAGTTGCTTGTTTCCGTGTGGAGTGAATCTCCAAAATTTTCTGCCAAATTTCAACATAATTGGAGATTATAATAACGACCTTGCCTTTTTTATTCCACAATTTAGCTAATCATCAGTAATTACCTCAAATCACCCCTAGTTAAGGCAATTAAATTTTCGAAATCTTTTAATTTTTCGATTCCACCAAGGCAAATCCTACATGGACACCCTAGATGATAGTTTTACATTCCTCGTGCTCTAGAATTGCTCGGTGAATGTGAGATTGACATATAGGATTTTATATTTTGCTTTAGATAATAATATAGATGCTACCGGAAAAGTTGCATATGTCTTTTAGCGTTTTCTAAACAGTTTTGTATTGTAGCACTAATTTTAGTAATTTGACATAGAATCCCAAATTAACAAGACATCCATTAAGATTAATTTTGATTAATTAGGTTATTAAAAAAAGATTAATTTGGATTAGAAATCTATTTATAAAATCCAAAAACCAAAAAAAATTGGAATCGGCAAAGGGGTGACAACGAGCCGGAGGTGGGGAAGGTATACATCAATCCACCCCATCACCCGCCAAATAGCTCACCCATGTCCGTCTTATCCATCAACCGCGGGTGTGGCTGGTGGAAAATGGATGATACTAGAAAAACTTGTTTGTATATATAGTTAACAACTTAAAAAAATTAATAAATAAGCATTTAGCCATCGATTAACAACAAAGCGACTAAATATCAATTGAATATATAAATGGAGCATCGAGTTTTTTATTTATGTTTGTCCCAAATTGATTTCCCATTTTCTTATTTGATATGGGTCCACCAATTAAATTATTATTTTGCTTTCAATTTTTATAATATCTCTCACTTTTCCACATGGCCCATATTCTCTCTCCTTAATAAACAATTCATAAAAAAGTGTATCAACTTCCATATCTAATTATGATTTAATTCAACTGTTACTACCGTTTTTATGTTTAGATAACATTTATTGCGATACATTGTATCAAGCCCCAAAGGATTTTATGTTTAATGTTTATGTAAGCATGGAGGCCCAATTATACAATGAAGCCCACGATAAATAGTCATTAAAAGTCAAACAGTTAGTAGCCCATAAAGGAAAGTCCATCATTCAAGAATGGTCAAGAGATAAAAGTCAAGCGATGTCAAGTACATATGAAGACGTGGCTGGAACTTAAACTGACTACAAAACATGTAAGAATGTGGGTAAAAGGATTAAACTACTATGGCGCTAGAAGATGGCAGTTGTGATTTGAATCATAAATGATTCAAATCACTTTCCTCCAAGAAGCAAGGAAGTTATACACATCTCCATAATATACATACAAGAAGAAATATCATAACAAGACAACAAACACAACACACAACAAACGTGCAATTTACTTTCTTCTCTAGTGTAGCTTAACCTAGAGTAGCCAACCCCCTTCAGGGGTTATTAGTCCTTAGCCTAGAATTAGAGCATGTATTGAGTTACAAGTTTCTTCATTCTCCAGTTTTAGTTGAAATCCATGGAGGTATACATATTCATGTTTATCCTTTAATTGTCCAACCTGGTTTATTTTCATGTGTGTTATAAAAAAATCTTTCTAGAAGTTTGTGATATGTGTGGGAATATTCAGCTTCAATTAATATATTAATTATTGCACAAACTGACTTCTTTAATACTAATCGCCTGAATTTATTAGGCGTTGTAGTTTAATTACATTAGGCTATAACAAAGTACGTTAGCAAGGTTTTATCTAATTAAAATCGGTAACCCCCAGGGACTAAGACTCCTGTGATATTCAGTATCTAACTATTGGGTGTGCATTAACTTGTTTGCAAAGTCATCCAACTGTTTTTGCACCAAAAGGTTTTTTGGCGACCACGGTGGGAGGAAAAAGATTCATAATCAAATTATGAAAATTTCCTCGTTGATTATTTAAACTAGCCTTTGTTTTTTATTTATATAAAGTAGCTATTGTTACTTTTCTTTTTGTTTTAATAATGCCGAGTACACGTTCTCGAAGACATACAGAAGGTCTTAGAGTTGAACCAATCTCCCAAGATACGGAAGATAATAATTCGATATAGTTAGAATCAAGGGTACCTGATGATGAGGGTGAACCAATTCATCAAGTCTCAGGAGAATCACAAGGAGATACTCTTCAAAGAGAAATCTCATCTCCAAGTAGTACTGGTCGCGCATAAGTGACCCAATCACTAGTGGAAAAAAACGGAAGGGCTGCGGTTAAAACAGCCCTAAGGGCTGCGTTTTTGGCCAGCAACCCTTTCCGTAGTAGCCCTTCACTAAAAGTGACCCTTCAGAACGAAAAGATACGGTTTAGGCCCGAAATCGCAGTCCTTCTTTATACAAAAGGCTGCGATTTTGACCATAACCGCAACCCTTTTGACCCAAAGAAAAACAAAAATTTTTTTTTTTTGCATTATTTTACTCCTAAATATCAAGAAATATTTTTGGAAATATTTTTTTTCGCCACTTCTGCCTTCTAATTTGTTTAACAGCTAGAATTTCGAAAAACTAAGTAAGAACTGTAAAGTAGTATGTCTCGCAACAGCAAAACAATCTCCAGCAACCAAATTCACAAAGATCATCCATATTAAACTTACAAACTGATTCTCATAACAATATCAAGACAAAATTTGAACATAAATCTCTCTCAAACGAATCAACAACATAGAATCAAATTAATTCCACAAAAAAAAAAAAAAAAAAAACCTAAAATTCGAAAAACTAAATTGATAAAAAACCGAGTAAATCTCGAACCCTAGATCTCAAATTAATCTCGAACCATCTCAAATTAATTCCATAGAACTATAAAACCTAACATTAACAAAAAAAAGACGAAAAATAGCATAATAAACCAACAAATACAAAATAAAAATAAAAATGACAAACTAAAATAAAAAACGAACCAACCCTAGATCTGGTGTGAGCGACGGCAAAGGAGACGCGAGTGGACCGCACGAGAAAAGGGGGTGTGAGCGGCGGCAAGAGGAGACGCGAGTGGTGCGCGTGACAACGGAGGGGAGTGGCAGCGTTCAACTACAAAGCGACGCGCATCAACGAGTACGACAGGCACGACGAAGAAAAAGAGATCGAGTAGACTAACATCTGGCCACGCGCGAGTACGGAGAAGGAGAAGGCTAGAGCGGCGGCCATCCGCGGAGCTCCAACGAGATGTAGAGGAGACGAGAGTGGTGTGAGCACAGAAGAGGGGGTGTGGTGGTGGTGTGAAGATCTGAAGATTCGTGCGTGAGATTTGTAAGAGAGGAGAGAGAATGAGGGTTTAATAAGGAGTGCTGAATATTTTAAAAGCCCTCCCACTAAATTCCTTCCAAAATATTTAAAAGCCCATTGAAATAATATTTTTGCGGGTGGGTAAAGTGTTGCGGTTAGCCGAAAAACCGCAGCCCTTCGTAAATGAAGGGCTGCGGTTTTTCGGCTAACCGCAGCCCTTCACAAAAAGGGCTACGTTTTTAAAAAACCGCAGCACTTCGTTTACGAGGGGTTGCGGATTTTGGGCTAACCGCAGCCCTTCACTATTAAGGGTACGATTGCGTTTTTAGAAAAACGCAGCCGTTGCACCGCAACCCTTTCATTTCTTTCCCCTAGTGAATTGTATGGAAAGTTCACTGAAATAGTGAAACAATTACTATTGGAGGCCAGGGAGAGTCAAACAAAACAATCTGATTCTAATTACAGAAATTTAGCCCATGAGTCAGCCAGAGTCTTCACAAATATCCTTCAAAGGATAAGTGAAGAAAATAGAGATATTAACTCTAGGCAGATAGATTGAATACTCGTAGATATTAATGATACCATGAGTGCCACTTTTATGGCAATGCCAACATCTCTTGCTACTGAAGTAGTTACTCGTCTAGAACCATTAGTTGAGAAACATTATCAACTCAATGAGAAACTGTTCCCTAGTAGAATTATTGCTTATTGCTGCGGTTTTACCCATACGCAGCAATATATCACGTTAAAAGAAAAGATAAAATATAAAACAGTCATATTGCTGCGGTTCTAGATAAACCGCAGCAATATGATTTCAACGGAAAAATTTTTGAAAAAAAGTTGACATTTGACCAGACATATTGCTGCGGTTTCGGATAAAAACCGCAGCAATATATTAAAAAATTAATATTTAAATATATTGCTGGGGTTTTTATCAGATGCCGCAGCAATATATCTACCAAAAAAATGAAACCCTAAATTTAATTTATTTATAAGAAACCGCCCCATGTCGCGCCTCCCTCCCTCCCTCTCAAATCTCGCTCCCTCTTCCATCTCTCTTATTTCTCCCTCACATCTGACTCCGGTCGCCATCTTCTACCCTTTCATCTCCCTTTTCGTACCTGCACAAACTCCTCTCAACTCGTTCGTCCTTCGAATCTTACAACTCCTCTCAACTCGTTTGTCCTTCGTCCTTCGAATCTGAAGCCTTCGTCCTTCGAATATGAAGCCTTCGTCCTTGGTGCGGTTTATTGAGAAGAGTTCGGTGCGGTCCTTCGTCCTTCGTTCTGCTCGAAGGTTTCGACAAGAACAAAACAAATCGGGCACAAATTCTCGGTCATTCAATATTCTCTCACTGTTCTTATCCTTCGCCATTCATTATCTCTGAATATCCCTTCGTCGAAATTTGAAGCGCCATCTCACCATTGATTATCTCTCCAGATCTGTTTTGTTATTTTTTTTTGGTTTCTTTTTTCCTTTTTTTTTTCCTTTTTTTTCCTTTTTTTTCGTTTTTTAAGATTTGCATGTAGATGTTTTGTTTTAGGAATTTTTTTGATTTTTTTTGTTTTTAGATGTGCATGTAATTTTTGTTTTAGGATTTTTTAAATTTTTTTTGTTTTTTAGATCAGTTTATTATTTTTTGTAATATATTTTTTGTAATTGTAACATATGTTTTTATTTTTATTTTTGCTTTGGTCTTTGTACTATAATTTTGGTTTTTATACTGTGTGTTAAATATATTGTAATAATATATTTCAATTTATATTTTTTATGTTTTCGAATATTGAATAATAATTTTTGATCATTAGTTTCAATCAGTAATGTTATATTTTCTTTTAGCCTTTTCGTATTTCAAATTTAATTGAAAATGCAAAAAAAAAATTGCTTTTACCTGTACCGGTACCTATTGTTGCGGTTTTTCGGAAAACCCGCAGCAATATGCCTATTTTTAATTATTAAATTCAGTATATTGCTGCGATTTTCTCTAGAAACCGCAGCAATATGCTTTATAAATTTGATATAAAATAAATATATTGCTGCAATTTTACCTAGAAACCGCAACAATATTTTAATTACCTATTGCTGCCCCCTTAATTGCTGCGCGGCCAAAATCGCCGCAATAGGCCACTTAATGACTGCAGCAATAAGTATTTATTCTACTAGTGGCTTAAGGCTTCAGAAGAAGTCCCACTAAATACACTACAAGGGGATCGTGGAATAACGCCAGATCTCCCAATTTCCTATCCAGCAAGGGTACAATTTTCCCACGTCGAGAATAGAGACCCATTGGTTTCGAATGATCCACAAACTTCCTCTCAGGGAGGTCGAACAAGGGCAAGTCCTTTGAGCCTTGGACCAAATGGTCATGGGAATACATTTTAGGAGAAGTGACAAAATGGCAGCAGACGTGGAGCCAGGCTGGCACTAGGCGTTAGGACGTCACCAACCTTCTTTTTCCATGGGTGATGGACAATTTGGAGATAACACACACCAACATGGACCATCACATGGAGGTCAGAGGCAAGGTTCTTTTGTTGCAAACAACAATGGTTCACCCCATGCATATGTGCCTCTAAATCAGCCAACTATGACAAGATCCCTTCATCTGCTACTTATATGCCTTACCAAGCACCTATCATTGGGACGTCTCATTACGGGAATACCCCAGGTTTTGGCCCTAATCAAGCTTCGTTTGCTCACGCAACTGGAAGTTACCAACAAGGGGTAGCCACTAATGGGCATACGTTTCAGCCACAAATGGCACAGCGAACACCTAACCCTAACTATGTGCATCGCCAGGATATACCCATGGGAGGTTATCATAACTAACCTTTCATTCCTAATCACAATCATATGTATGACCAAATGAGCAACGTGGGAAATGGAAATGAAAGTCCAGGCTATCAAGGGAGAAATCAAGATCCCATAACAACAACACAAGTTGAGGTGCTAGTCCAAAGATTAATGGGCGATAACTCTAGGAGGGGTCATATGCAGATAGGTCAGAAGCCTTACCCTAAATGGATTGATAAAGCCAATCCTTTCTTGATTGATTGATTGAAATTTTTGATCTCTCTCTCTCAGCGAATGCTTAGGCGATACGCCAAGTAACAGCTGACGCCATGGCAAGGGGGAGGGCGAAGAAAACTGCTCAGAAGAAAAAAAAGGGGCCGTCATCGTTGCAGGTGAAGAAAACTAAATCAGTAGACGAGGTTACTGGTGTAGAAGCCATAAGGATTCCTAGTCCTATTAAGGAATATGACGAACTGGAAAAGGAGGTTGAAATGAACACGATGGTGACTCCAATAGAAGCTTGGGAGAATATGGTACAAAAGTCGAATGAGAAGGTGGTTCTAGCAGAATGGCTGAATGTAATGAAGAGTGCTGAGAAGCCAGCAAGTTCTCCTAGACTCTCATGGGCACAACAAGTGGAGGCGGCTGAAAATCCCCCCAGCAAACAGTTCAGGTAATCCGTAATCCTATTATTACCATTGAATCTGAAGATATACAAGAAGAAGTTGAATATTGGACGTCGGCGGTTGTCTGTTATGTATTAGGGGCCAATCCACCATTGACAATTATGGAAGGTTTTTTCAAGCGCATATGGGGTAAACTGGGTATTGATAAGATAACAATAATGGGGAAGGGCTTCTTTATAGTTCGGTTTAATAATGTTGAAGCTAGCTTGCATGTAGTGAATGAGGGTTTTCATTTCTTTGATAAAAAACCATTGACTGTGAAGCTATGGGATCCAGATATGGATGTTGATAAAACAATGGTTAAAATGGTGCCGATATGGGTAAAAATGCCAGGTTTACCTTTCAAATACTGGGGTGAAAAAAGTTTGTTCAAGATAGTGGGTCAAATGGGGAAGGTGATCAAGATGGATGCTGCAACTAAGGCTAAAGATCGGCTTAGTTATGCGTGAGTAATGGTGGAAGTGGCTGTTCAGACTCAACTACCTTAATTTATCCAGTTCTGTAATGAACATGGAAATATAGTTGATCAAAAGATGGAATATGAATGGAAACCAGTGCAATGTGGTAAGTGTTTAGGATTTGGACATGACACTGAAAATTGCAGGAAAATTGAGGGGAAGAAGAAATGGATTAAAAAGACTGTTACAGATGAGGTGGGATTTACTAGGGTGGCAAATCACAAGGTTGCCCTAGTAAATACCACAATAAAAATACCAGTGCATAATACTTTCATGGTATTAGAAGAACAAGGTTTAGAGGGGATGGCAGAGCTAGTAACAGAGAATGCTAATGATGTAGTTGAGGCTGGAGGGCATGAAGTAGTAGGTCTCAATAAGATTGGTGGAAGTAGAGAGGATGGCAAGCAGGTGGAAGGTGGTGAAACTGTGCTCATGGAAAAGAGGGTGACACCCTCTACTGCTCTACACCTCATGGATAGTATTCTATCCTGGAATGTAAGAGGTATAAACAACAAGACTAAACAAATTGAGGTGAGAAATTTTATCTCCTCTCATAATGTCAAGTTGCTTAGCCTTTTATAAACAAGGGTGAAGGCCCACAACCTTGGATCTGTGTATAAAAATGTCTGCTCTGGATGGTGTTTCTCTCATAACCTATCATGTCATGAAAATGGTAGGATCCCCATTAGATGGTGTCCTATTGCATTTACTGTGGATATATTGCAAGTTAACAGTCAATACATTCACTCTAAGGTTAGGACTAGGGATGGTGTAGAGTTTAGTTGTACTTTTGTATATGGTTTAATGATGCTCATAGTAGGGAGGTGTTATGGAGTGGTCTCAAGAGGATTGCAAAGCAACCTGCTGAATCATGGGTCTTATTAGGGGAATTTAATGCCCTAACATAGAAGATAGAATTGGTTCAATGGTTAGAATGGTAGAGGTAAGACCAATGATAGAATGTATGCAATTCTGCAATCTGAGTGATGTGAAATCAGCTGGGAGATATTTCACCTGGAATAACAAGCAGGAAGGGCCTAAGAGAGTTTTTTTCCAGAATTGATAGGGTGCTTGCAACACAGAAGTGGATGGATAGGTTTGAAAAGGCTGAGGCTGCATTTTTGCCTAAGGGCAACTATGATCATACCCCAGTTTTACTGCAGGTACATCCTGAGATCCATAAGAAGAAGCCTTTTAGATTCCTGAATATGTGGTGTCAACATCAAGCACTGAGTGACACTGTGCAGCAGGTGTGGGCTCAGCATGTTCAAGGGTGTGCCATGTATAGGGTGATGCAAAAACTTAAGGAGGTAAAGAAAGCTTTGAAGAGTCTGAATAAGAATGGTTTTGGAGATGTTGAGGCAAATGTTACTAAAGCCCACCATGAACTGGCGAAGGTGCAGGAACAAATGCATCAAGAAATCAATAATATTGATCTAATTAATCAGGAGAAGGCAGCACAGGAGACACTCCTGAGAGCAAAAAAGAGTCAATATTCTTTTTTGCAGCAAAAGTTGAAGCTTACATGGCTTAGATGTGGAGATGAGAACACAAAGATCTTCTATCAAGCCTTGAAAGATAGAAGAAATCACAATAAGGTGTATTCCATACATGACAGTCATAGTAAGTGGGTCAACAACCAAGCACAAGTTGAGGAAGCTTTCCTCAGCTACTATAAGGGTCTATTTGCTTGCAAAGATCAGAAATATCTTGTTCTTCAAACATTGCTGAATAATGGGCACAAGATAAATGCAAATCACATTCAGATTCTTCATGAGACTGTCACACAGGAAGATGTAAAGAGAGTGATGTTTAGCATTCCAGATGACAAAGCACCTGGGGCTGATGGCTTTTATAGCAAGTTCTATAAGCATTGCTGGGAGTATATTGGTGCTGAAGTTACTGAAGCTGTAAAAGATTTTTTCAGAACAGGTAAATTGCTAAAAGCAATCAATATCACTACCTTAACTCTGATCCCAAAGGTTAAGTGTCCTGAAAATGTGACTGAATTCAGGCCAATAGCTTGTTGTAATACATTGTACAAATATATTACCAAGTTGCTTAGTGAAAAACTGAACAAGATTCTCCCTGATATTGTTTCCGAAAGGCAGGGTGCTTTTGTGGCTGGTAGGAGCATATTGCATAATGTACTAATATGCCAAGATTTAGTGAAAATGTACACCAGGAAAGCTGTGAGGCCTAGCTGTATGATGAAGCTAGACCTTAAAAAAAGCTTATGACACTATCAGTTGGGTTTTTCTACAACAAATGTTGGAAGGTATAGGGATGCCTAGCTTCTATACTGAGATGATTATGGCTTGCGTTACAACACCTAAATTCTCTATTATGTTGAATGGGTCCTTAATAGGATTCTTTGGTGCTCAGAGAGGTCTGAGGCAGGGGGATCCAATGTCCCTCTGCTATTTGCATTAGGAATGGACTATTTGGCAAGAATTCCGAGGTTTGTTCATGATCAGGAAGGTTTTAGGTTTCACTCATAGTGTAAGGAGTTGAAGATTACACATCTATGCTTTGCAGACGATTTGTTGCTTTTTTGCAATCGAGATTTCATATCAATCTACACCCTACTTCAGTGTTTCCAGATGTTTTCAAATGCATCTGGATTAGAGGTCAATAAGCATAAATCTGAAATATACTTTGCAGGGATGAATGAAATTGAGATGCAAAGAGTTGTTGATGTCAGTGGCTTTGCTATGGGCCAACTGCCTTTTAGGTACCTTGGGTACCTATAACCACCAAGAAGTTACATAAGAGTGATTGTCAGCTTCTTATGAGCAAGATGATAGGAAGAATTGAAGTCTGGAGATCACGCAATCTGTCCTTTGCTGCTATTACTCAGCTCATTAATAGTATACTTATGAGTATACATGTTTACTGGGGTCAACTTTTCATCATTCCCAAAGGTGTTCTCAAAGAAGTGGTTAGTGTGTGTAGATGCTTTCTCTGGACAGGTACTTATAATAATACTAAAGTTGGTGCCATTGCTTGGAATGATCTCTGCAAAACAAAAAAATCAGGAGGTCTAGCTTTGAGAGATGTATTGAAGTGGAACACAACTGCTGTTAGTAAACTAGCCTGAAGTATTGCTCAGAAGAAGGACAATCTGTGGGTAAAACGGGTGAATAATGTCTACATTAAAGGGTCAAACTGGAGGGAATATGTAGTCCCTACCAATGTTAGCTCGACCTGGAAGAGTATATGTAAGGCTAAAAGTGAGCTAAGTACTTGGCTGGGGAATGATCAATGGCTAGCATCCAATACCTTCAGCATAAAGAAGCACTATGTGAGCACTATAGGACAAGCTACAACAAAGCAGTGGTCCTCTGGTGTTTGGAATCGATACAGCATCCCTAAACACAGATTCATCTTATGGCTTGCAGTTCAGGATAGATTGAAAACTGGAGAAAGATTGTCCATAATTGGGGTTGGTAACTCTGATAGATGTCTGTTGTGCCAGTAACACACTGAAAACATGGCTCATCTATTTTTCAATTGCCCCTTCAGTGCTGCTTGTATAAGAACTGTTTTGACTTGGCTGAATGTTACATGGAATGGCAGGGGGTTCTCCAGTTATGTAGATGGCTCAGAGGTCCTTATGTAGGGACAAAGTTCAGAAGACAAGTGATTATGGCTGCGGTTGCTGCTGTGGTATACATGATTTGGAAGAAAATAAATAGTGCTGACTGAGATGAGGTCATTAGCACTATTGACAACACTGTTAGAGATGTGAAAAGTATAGTAAAACTTCGAAAAAGTTAGATTATGAGCAGCAAAGTGAGAGATAGTGATCAGACTTGGTTTAAAAACTTGTGATCTAGCTGGGTTTGTCCAGTTTAGTTTTTGGTTATGGTTAGTGATGTTCTCATAACGTTATAGGTGTATTCTGTTGTTTGGGCTTAATTTTACTTTAATTACCAAAAAAAACCAATCCTTTCCTTTGGACATTCAAAATACATGACTTACCTTATTCTCGGGCAATGACAGAGTATTAGCCGAGGAACATTTAGTCATGTTCAATTGTCATTGTAGGGAGGTAGCTGACAATGATTATTTGAAATTAAGAATGTTTTCTATGTCTCTAACTGAAACAACTTTTTGGTGGTATACAAATTTGCCACCCAACTCTATTCACTTATGGCAGGATATGCAAGTGTAATTTACTAATCACTTTGCACGCACTGAACTTGGAGTGACTATGAGTGACTTAGCGAGAATCCAGCAGAAGATAGGAGAGTCTATAGAAGACTATCTAGATAGGTTTAAAATGGCTAAGATTCGGTGCCATGTTAGTATCCCTGAGAGGGAATTTGTACAAATGGCCCAGGAAGGAATGTTAATTCAGTTCCGAAAAAGGTTTGATGGTCATGCCTTTGGCCATTTTGTAGAATTAGCATAATTGGCCGTAAGGTATGAAAGGAACCTAGAAGCTGAAAGTACAACCATGCATCAGAGATTCTTTGCTCAAAATAAACAACCTTTCCATTTTGAGACAACACCAGAGGTTGATGTGGCTGAAATGATCCAAGGAGTACCTTATAAATGTTCTACCTTAGAGAAAAGAGAATTCTCAGTGCCAAAAGACTTAAAGTCTAGACAGAAAACAACATAGACTTTTGATGCTAATAAATCCAATGCCATCTTTGATTGCTTATTATCTAATAAGAAAATAAAGTTGGTGGGAGGCATAAGTTGAAAACCGCTGATGAAGTTAAAGGGAAAAAATACTGTAAATGGCATGATGCAATTACCCACGATAATTCTGAATGCATTGTGTTTAGAAATAAAATTCAGGACGAGATTCATAAGAAAAATATCATGTTTCCTGATGACGAAAATGCTAACATAATTGATGTGGGAGAACCGATCCATCTATCTTATAATATGGTGCCAATTGATAATGAGTATTATGTCGTTTTACAGCAAGCTACTAAAATTGGTAACCAGCTATTTCATAGGCTGCTTGACGAAGGAGTCCTAATTATGCCAAAGATAGCTAATGAAGAAGGATTAGAAGACATGTGTAGATGGCACATGAACGGGTCACATACTACAGACCATTGCCAAGTCTTCAGAGGATTCCTTAACATACAACTAACTCTCAAAAGATTGGTTGTTTCCGAAATAAAGCATCAAGCCATGGAATTGGAAGCATACATGATTAGTCTAGCCAATGCTAAGGCACATGTAAATGCGAAGGCAAATCCAAGTGTGGCGATGCCCGAGGAAAAAGATAAACTTATAAGGAAACTGCTCAAAAATTCCCGTTACAAACCAGGGTAATAGAAGGATTAAAAGCTTTATGGGGAAGTATGTGTTCGTCATACTCAGACTAATTGACTTTTGAGAAGATTAAGACACAAGTCATTCCTAATGACCCAACGTACGTCCCTTCTTATCCCAGAAAAGGTCCCGAAGTCAAGGACCAAGAAGAAAAACTAGATATGGACCGCACTTTTTCTCAAAAGAAAAGGAGGTAGATGTAAGTCAAGTTCCAGTTCCTAAGATTCTCAAGAGGTAGGAAAAATCTAAGAAGAATCAAGGGGAAACAAGGTTGAAATGAATGGTAAGGATAGCTTCATCTCAAGATGGTTAAAACTTGCAACAAATCAAGTCATCAAAGATGAAACAACTAAGCCTTAGGGCTAATGCAGCAAGAGCTTAGACTAGCGTTCAAAATGTGCAAGAGTCTCTTATAGCAAACATGAGGATTGATGAAGAAGCTCTTCAAGCTGGTATTACAAAGTTGTTGCCTCCATAAGAGAATCAACCCACTTCGTCAGCTCTAGAGATAAATACCCAACAACATCATGGAAAGGATTATCTTACCAAAGAAGCTGAAGGGAATGGTATTAATGAAGATTATGACTCAGAATTTGGATCTGAAGATATGGATTTGTTGGTATCAGATAGTGACTTATTGTTAGATGGAGATCCATTTATGCCTGAGTCTGAAACAGGAGATCAAGAAGGTCAAAACATGCAATGCAACATAGTCATGTCACCAACGGAGTTCAAGATACGAGAGGAACTGACAACATTGCCAACTACTGCATCTTGGGCAAATGAAGTTGATAAGGAAGAGAAAGCAAGTAAATTAATTACTTCTTCTCGAAGTTAATCCTCTTGCTTAAATCCTCCACAAAAGAAAATGCCTAGTAAAACATCTTTAAGAGCTGATTTGGAAAAATTAATCGTAGATAAGATTTTTAGATCTGAGAGTGTTGATATTAAACATACTAAAGCTTTATTCTTAAGTGTGGACTGTGAGGGGATACGCTTGGGTAAGGTATTGGTAGATATTAGAGCCACTATCAATATCATGCCTTTGTCTGCATTTAAAAAGCTAGGGAAGACTAGGAAAGATTTGCATAATATCCAAATCAACATAACTGGTTTCTCCGGTCTATCGGAAAAGGTTTAAGGAATGGCCATCCTAAAGATTAAAGTAGGTATTAAAATTACTTTCACTGATTTCCTCATAGTAGAAAATGGTACTGATTTTAATGCCATACTGGAAAAGACTGGTTACATCATAATTATGCTATTCCATCATCACTTTATTAAGTTTTATTACTATGGAATGGTGAGACCTTTGAAATGGTACAAGCAGATGAAGAAGTTATAATTACATCTCCTGATTATGTTTTCATCAGGGACCCTCTAAAGTCAGTTCCCAACATCAGGATTGAGGTTGCTCTACAACTTGAGTCACAAGCTCACCAAAAGATAAAGGACTCAAGTGAAATTCTCATCGAATAAATTGAAGATGCATCAGAAGTTGAAGATATTCAATTAAAATATGAAGTTATTCAACAGGCGTCTCATTATGATCAATCACTAGCTCTAATTAGTTGGTGTTAGATTATATTTTTCTAAAAAGTTTATTATGTCTGTAAGCTTTAAATAATTGTGTAATAATGGGTTTACCCCTATCGTTGATTAAGTTATGAAAGATTTAGTTTTTAAAAGATATCAGGAAGATTTTCTGGGAAATTCTAGTACATGTTGCTCCACCTTGTATGATTCTGAATCTCTAGAAGAGAAAGATGAAAAAGTATGGGCTAAAAGTGAGGATATTAAACAAGAAGTTTGTGGTCCTTTAGAGGAAGTAAATCTAGGGACTGATGAAAATCCGTGTTTCACTTACATAAGTAGGCCTCTCACTTCAAGAAAAACATGAATTAATTGAAATTCTAGAAGAATTTATGGATTGTTATGCTTGGGAACATCATGAAATGCCTGGTATTGATAGGAAATTAATAGAACATAAATTACCTATCAAGGAAGGATATAAGCCTGTGGCTCAAAGTACTAGAAGACTAGCGCCAGAATTAACAGAACTTATACAAGAGGAGACAAACAAACTCCTCAAAGCAAAGTTTATAAGGCCTTGCCAGTATGATGATTGGATTTCTAACAGTCCCAGTAGTTAAGAAGAATGGCAAGATAAGAATTTACATTGACTTTAGGGATTTAAATAAAGCAACACCTAAAGATCAATACCCTATGCCCATAGTTGATCTTCTAATAGACGCAACCTTAAGATATGAATGTATATCTTGTAAGGACGGATATGCAGGTTATCATCAATTAAGAATTGCACAGGAAGATTGTAATAAAACAACTTTTCGATGTCTAAAGTCCCTAGGCTTATTTGAATATGTAGCCATGCCATTTGGTTTAAAAAATGCTAGTGCTACATATCAGAGAGCCAGGGATGCACTTTTTAAAGATATGATTGGCAAGATTATGTATGTTTATGTGGATGATATCCTCGTAAAATCAAATGACTTTGTTAAACATAAATAACATTTGATTATGTCATTTATAAGAATGAGGAAATATCACCTAAAGATGAATCAATTGAAATGTGCTTTTGGGATTAAAGCCAGTAATTTCTTAGGATTTCTTATCCATAAAAGTGGAATGAAAATTGATTAGAATAAGGCAAAAGCAGTTATGGCAGCTAAACCTCCTTCCAGTAAGAAGGAACTACAAAGATTCCTTGGACAAGTAAATTATGTTAGGAGATTTATGGCTAATCTAGCTGGTAAAACTAAAAAGTTTTCTCCTCTATTGAGATTAAAACATGAATCAGAGTTTAAATGGAATAAGGATCATCAAGAGGCTTTTGTTCAAATTAAACAAGAACTGGCAAACCCTCTAGTATTGATTCCTCTAAGGAAAAATGAAAAACCATTAAGGTTATATCTATCAGCTTGTGAAGATTCCATTGGTAGTCTCTTTACTCAAGAAAATGAGAAAGGACATGACCAAGCTAGCTTTTACCTAAGTAGAATCTTGCATGATACGGAGCAAAGGTATACCATGGCAGAAAAATGGGGTCTATGCTTATATGACGCGTCTGTTAAGCTTATACATTATTTCATGGCCTTCATAATAGAAGTGGTGTCTCCAACAGATATTATAAAATATATGATATGTCAACCTTTCATAAAAGGAAGGTTAAACAAATGGAGTCTAAACCTACTGCAATTTGATTCAATTTACGTGCCTCAAAAAGCGGAAAAAGGTCAAGCTCTAGCTGATATTCTAGCAACTCATCCTTATTGTAAATCTGGAATCATTGATGAAGACGCTCTCCCATGGATATTATTCTTCGATGGTTCTAATACCAGAGAAACAATAGGAGCTGGAGTATATATTCTATCTCCTGATGGGGTTCCAACTAAGGTAGCAGTAACCTTGAGAGGTTCATGCACAAATAATAGGGCTGAGTATGAAGCTCTATTAATTGGACTAGAGTTGTTATTAGAATCGGGAGCTAAGAAAGCTAAAATATCTGAGATTCTCAGTTGGTCATTTATCAAATGACTGAATAATTTAAATGTATTTCATCTGTGTCCTAAGAAAGTACAAAGATTGTCTAAACAATTTAAAGTAATTTCACTCATACATATTCCTAGAGAAGAAATTAGAATAGCAGACCAGTTATCTCAAATAGCTTCTGCTAGAAAGGAGATACCTTCACCAAACGAAGATATTGTCCTTCAAGAAAAAGTCCTGGATCCTGTTAATGGAACTGATATAGAAACATCAGAAAGTATATCGGAAGTCTATAGAATTTCAATATTAAGAGAGGATGAGGATTGGAGAAAAGAAATTATTCAATATCTCCAAAATCCAACTGGATAAAAGTACCCAATAGAGTAAAAATCCAATTTTGCATGCAACTCGGAGAGTTACATAGAAAGGATCTAGAAGGATTACTTTTAAAATGTGTAGATGTCGGGGAAGCTATAACTCTCATGGCAGAAATTCATCAGGTACTATGTGGTGCTCATCAAAACGGTCTAAAAATGACATGGCTGTCGCATGAACATGGTTACTTTTGGCCTACTATCCGAAAAGATTGTATATACTACACAAAAGGCTAGCTGTAAAAGATGTTCAAAGTTTGGACCCATTAGTAGGGCTCCAGCCTCAGACCTACAGTACATCCTTAAGCCTTAGCCATTTAGAGGATGGGCAGTGGATGTTATAGGGGAAATAAATCCTGCATCTTCCAAAAAGCATTCTTACATCCTACTAATTACAGATTATTTCACTAAATGGGTGGAAGCACAAGCATTTGTTAAGATCAATACACAGGCTGTGATAAATTTCCTAGAAGAGAAAATCTTTACAAGATTTAGGATCCTGAAAACCATAACCTTTTATTAGGCTACAATGTTTAGAAACCCTGATTTGTTGGATTATCTCACCCAATTTGGAATTACTAAGTTGCATTCAACACCATAATATGCTCAAGCTAATGGTCAAGCTGAAGCTACTAACAAGATCATAGTAAAGGGAATCTAAAAAATGGTGAATAATAATCCTAGGAAGTGGGATGAATTGTTGCTATATGCTTTATGGGCCTATAAGACCTCTAAAAGAGAAGCAACGAGAGTTACTCCTTTCAACTTAGTTTATGGCCATACTCCAGTAATCCCTGCTGAAGTAAATATAAGGTCTTCCCAAATAGCCCAACAAATGGGATTATCAGGAGATGATTACTCTCAGGCAATGAATATTGAAGTATTGGATGCTTTAGAAACTAAGGAAGAAGCCTTAGCTAAAATGAGAATCCAAAAGGAGAAAATGTTCCTAGAGCATATAATAAAAAGGTAGTCCTAAAAGAATTTCAGGAGAATGATAAGGTTTGGAAGATGTTTATACCAGAAGCAGCTTATAAAGACCCTCAATTAGGAAAGTGGTCACCCAAATGGCAAGGTCCTTTCATTATTCATAAGAAACTATCTGGCAATGCATACCTATTAAAAGATTTAGATGGCAATGTGAAAGATAGAGCTTTAAATGACAAATTTCTTAAAAAATACCATCCCTCTATCTAGGAACAGCATGATCCTGTGTTTCAACAAAGGCATGCAGAATTGTTTCAAACATCAAGTTATTACTAAAAGTACTTTATTACAAGAGTAGTATTCTTAAACGTTCCAGCATTGTCTAACAGCTAAACTATGATTTTTTATAGCTGACCAAGCATTACAAAGTTTCTCCTTCTGGAGAATTAAGCTCTGTCGGACTGCCATATCCTTGAATATTTCTTTCCTTAAAGTGGCGAGTTTTACGCGTCCCTGGTCTAACTTTCCCTTTTCTTTGTCAATGTAATTCTAGAGGGAAGACTTCTAATTGATAATGTTACTTGATGAAGAGTTAGTGGGCTCATCAGCATGTATAAGGTTAGACTTATTGAAATGGATATCCTCCTTATCTTGTCCTGGATTAGCTGTTGTGGAAACGTACGCATCAGTTGAACTTATAAAAATGGAGTCTGAAGGTTGTCTAAGATTAAAATTTGTCGGCACATCCAAAGATGGATCATCCAAACCTTTGGACTTAGACTTTGTTGGACCAGATGGACCTGTAATGCATAATAGATTATGGAAAAGCAGGTTATTACTAAAGATAAAGCTCTATATTAAGGAATGTAAATAGATATATGCACACCTGTTTTAGTTCCTTGTAGCTTGATTTTTGGAAAGATTTGAGATATTATCTTAGCATCCTCTTCATTAGAAGAAACATTAAAATGTTGGATGACAGAAGAAGTTTCCAATTTGGGACGTTTTCTATATGAATGTCTAAAAGGTCTTGGAGCTGATGGGGAACTAGTATCTTTTGTCTTGGAGACCTTTTGAGTGGAATCATATTGCTCCACTAGCTCCTCAGGAGATGAAGTGCTTTTGGAAATAGAAAGAAAGTTATAATCTCTCTTCCTAGCAGCTCTTTTGAGAGGATCAATTTGTTCCATTGGTTCCATGGCCTGAATGTCCTCTACAGTTTGGACATCTTCGTAATAGGTTCCTTGATCAATGGTAACATCATATTCATCTTCTGAAGGAATGGGGTAAGGAAGTTGCTTCTCTACAACATTCTAGTATAGCGTACCATACCTAGACTCTATCTCCATTCCTTCGGGAACCTTCAGTATCTTTTTGCCAGCTTTTGCTAAAAAGCATCAAAGTGAAGGACAAAAAGAAGTTAGATAAAAACATCTTCTCTTTAAATTTATAAAAATAACTAAGAAGGTAGATTCCTCACCACCTAAGAACAGTTGATCTTTCAAGTATGCTATAGCATCAGCACATTGTTGATCATTTGGGAAGGCATGATCCCACCAAGTTTGGAAACCTTGAACAGCTTTTGAAACCCAGTTCCATGGACTGATCGACATAAGGTTTATATTGAGAATATTGCTTCGAAGGGCTTTACTTTCTTCAAAACGACCCCTTAATATCCAAAGATCATTGCGAGTTAGGAAGTAGGGTAAGGCTGCCATCTGAAGCAATCCAAAATTTTAAGTTTTAAGAAAGTTTCTTGATTATTTGAGTGATTTGCGTGATTTTTTATAATGTGATTTTCTCAATTGTATGAGTGATTTGTAAAGTTTCTTCTTTTAAGTGATTTGTGAGTGAGTGTTGTAAATTAATTTTCAATTTAGAAAGGGAGGGGGAAAAAATAGGCATTTCAAAAGAGGACACCATTGATCCCCCCTTCCCTAATATAATAGAGATATTTGGTCATAAAATACATAATGAGTTCGAGGGTGAGGTAAAATAAGCCAAGAGGTTAGATTTGCTCAAAATTCTTTGACCATTTATTTGAAAATTGAGTAATACTTGGGCTATGTTTAGTTCACCTGAAATTTTCTGATCTTAACTTATCTTAACTTATTTTTTCTAATTATAAACTTCAAAGCCAAAATACTCGGGTTCAGCTGCCACTAAATCCCTGGATCTTAGAACACTACTCCAGAAGTCTCCACTGTTTATGGAGCCAGAGTGAATGTCCAAGGATTGCATCCATGCAGACACTGCAAAAAGGTGCCAAGGCTCCTCTTTAACATAAGCATGATTCTTGCCCGGGAAGACATGCCAATTGCCAAGGTGGCGATAAAATACCAAGAATTGTGAAAAAAGCAAGCTGGGATGCCATACTTTATCTACAGATATGAGATTGAAGCTAACTTCACCATAACTTCTGCAGTCTTCAAGTTTGGATAGGAATGATAGAGGATCAAAAGAAGGCTCTTCTCCACCTGTCCCTTTAGTTGCTTCAAAAGTAGGAGGGGATTTGAGTACTAACATGCTTGAAAATATGCATGGCACCAACACGTCAAGAGCCATAAGGGTCAAAACCCTTTATGAGTAGGAAAAATGGGAGATTTAGAGGTAGAAATACCAAAACCTTTGAAAGACTCTCTACTTCTAAAGAGGCACCTATAAAGTTGTCCTAATATGATTGGAGCTAAAGCAACTTCCTCTGAAGTGTTGGAGATGTTAACAACTAAAGATAGCCATAATGTTACTACACCTCCTACCCTAGACATTATCAATATGGAGAAAGCAATGGTGAGAATAATACTTCTTCTTGAGGGGTCAGTACTTCACTTGAATTCTTACTAGTGAAGAAGTCAACAAACCTTTGAAAGCCAAACATGCTAGCACTGGCAGAAGGACTAGCAATTTAACGAAAGATAGATAGACATTGAATGTACAATTCATAATATTCTTTCACATGATGGAAGATAGGGAGGTCAATCCCATACTTACATGTGGGAGAAGTCATAGTGATGAAAGCAATATCAACCAAGGTTATAGTCATTGGTCCCCATTTGAACAAGAAGCAACTGATGGTATGATCCCAACAAGCCAATTAAGCAGTAGAAAGGGCTCCATGAAAAGGAATAGTTTCATAAGAAGCTAGCCTCAAGAAAGGGAGAATCTTGTTCTTGGTCCACTTTTCATGAAAGGGTTGCATGCGCATAAACTACGCCCTTGCATCTACTCCTGAAATCCAACCTTTAAATGGTTTATTGGATAAAGGCCAATGTAAACGGATAGCTGACCTTGAAGTGAAAGGAAGTATCTTGGGTTTTCCATCTTCTAAGATGATGTGATCCAAGAATTGGTAACACTACTCCAGAATAGGCTGAAGATGTGGACTCCATAACTTAAAAGGAAATCCAGGTCCAATAGCAACCGTTTTCTCCTTCAGGGCATATCATGGGTATCAGAATTTTTATTCACATACCAGAATACTTATGTGACTATACACTCCACACACGACCATGCGCGGCACTCAAGGGTTGTGTGCTTAGCGCACGGGTCGTGTTTTAGTTTTGGCTTTTGGAAATCGTGCACGCCATCGACTTTGTGCACGCACAATATGTTGCATCGGATGCAACTTTGATCTGGCTGGTTTTTTCATTGTTTTAAGAATCTTTTTTTATCATTTGATAAATTTATTCTGTGAAATCTAAAATCATCTATATTCAGAAATAAAAATCTGATTTTTTAAAATATTCTTCAAAAATACAATTAATTATCAGGAATAATTAATTGGACTTATGAAATTGCGCTTAGATTTAATAAACAGGCCTTATGTTTCCGAAATGCTATTAGACTTAGCTCATTTGATTTTCATTGCTTTCGACTGGACCGATTAGGACGACGTTATGTTTTATCATTCGGTACTCAATGGGGAGACACGATTTTGTGTATAGACAAGGATATGTGGGAATCATCATCCCGAGGTCACGACCGCTTTGATTAATAAGAATTAATCACGGTCTCATGATTTGACTTCGTAGAATTCAAAACCATACTCATGTTTCTAGATCCCCACGTAGACTCAAATTAGAACTTAGCCAGGTCAAAGCCTTTCCCACCTACATATCTATATATGTTACAAATTAAACTTTTATTTTTTCAATCTAAACTCCCCTTGACACCGAAGGACTCTTCGGCATTTTCGTGATCTCTGGTGATATCTAACCATGCATACTTTGACTCCCTAGTGAAAAACAATGGTTGATCAATTAAAGTATAATACCTTCTACTAGGCTCCGAGTGCCTAAATTTAAGACAAGATTTTTCAAAGTGGGGGCTTCCTACATTTGTGGTGGTTCCTCTAGATCAAACTCCCGAAGAGTTGTAATATGTCAATTTCACTTCAAGACTTCGATTTTTATAAAAATAATTTTCGAAAATCAATCTAACTCTATCAAATAATCTAGATCTCTTAACATAACCCTGACCTTCCATAGCGTCTCATGAACCCTTCGAGAGCTTAAGTTGTATCATGCATCATTATGTGCATTATTATCTAAGTTGTTTGAAACTTTATGCTATCTTCTTTTGCAGGCTAATCAAATTTCTTGTAGTTATCATCTTGCAGAATGATTTTGTTTTGCAAAAACTGGCGGTATATAGATTGCATAGCATCTACAATTGTTTTTCATCCTGTCGCAGACTATTTTGACTTTTGGTTTTCATGAACCTCATTAAAAGTTGAGGCTTCTGTAGACACATAATGTCTCCATTTAGCACCCGATGATGAAACATACTATCCTCCTAATTGGTATGATCTAAAGGATTAACAATCTAATGAGCTAAGTCCAAATTCATTTAAAGTACTTAAAGTCTATTTATTTATTCCAATCTCGGTTTCAAAAGCCCAATTAAATTATTTTTTTGGCAATTCAAAGTAGTTATATATTGATAACCAAAAAATAAGAATGTTTAGTACAACCTAGTACTAAACTAACACCAAGCCACCAGCTGGAACAAACAACCAACCAACCAACAAGGCTCATCCTACAGACCTGCCATTACTGCACTGACATCTTCCTCTCATATTCAATGTAATTACAAGAAACATTTAAAGCAATAAGTTTAATTAACTGTTAAAGACTAACAGAAGCATTATAAAAAAAAATCCTATTTCTATGAATCCATACTGCATAAATAGCTTATGAAAACAGCACGATATAAACTTTAGAAGTCACACTTCTTCCACAACCTTTCAAAATCTCCCTGAAAAAGAGTATAGGCTTTTTGGAACATCCCCTTGTGGATTACAGCTTCTAAACATCTCCCTGAAGAAGAGTGTAGGGTTTTCTTATATTGAAATTCCCCTTGTGGATTAAAGCTTCCTAATTTCCAACTACCTCAAGCAACTCTCTAGACTTGATGGTTTTGTTCAAATTCCAAGACATGTTGCTGCTAATAGTCACTGAATAATTGCTTTGCCTTCTCAAATAATAGGCATTAATCCGTTGCATCCACTACTTATTTGATTTAAAAGAAATAGCCCATAATAAGTTGAAAATAGCAACCTTGTTCCGCAAGGCCATGTTGATTAAACTCCAACCCCTAGTAACCTTAGGATTATAAAAGTAACTCCAAGAAATGGGAGCTTTCTTTGAATCAATTGTCTTGTATGTCCACAAAGACTTCTTACACACACTTCTCACTGCCTTTATAATCTTATTTGATAAGGGGAATATGTGAGCCCAGTAATTTTGGATGCTGCTCAAAATACTCCTAACCAGTTGAAGCCTACCAGCATAGCTCAAAGTTTTAGTCATCCAACTTTTGAGCTCTCTCGGTAATCTTTCAACTAGTATTCCCATTAAGTATAATTTAACTTCTTTGCAGATAAAGGAACACCTAAATATCTAAAAGGGAGTTCACACATAGGAAGGTAAACTACAGCTGCAATGTTCCTAGCTTCCTCTTCTAGAACCCCAACAATGTAGATACCCTTCTTCTCAATACTAGCTTCAAGACATGATGCCATAAAGAACTTGCAAAAAGCTGCCATAATTTTACCAAGTGAACTATGGTCATTTCTAGCAAATATTAACAAACCATCTACAAACATGAGATAATTGAGATGAATTCTCTCACACTTAGGATGAAAGTTGTAATTAGGATCATTTTGTAATTCAACTAGATATCTTCTTAAATACTCTATACTAAGAGCAAACAGAAAAGCAGACAAGGGATGACCTTGTCTTAGTCCCTGTTTTGCCTGAAAAGGAGCAGGAGGAATGTCATTCACCAAGATGGAATAAGACACACTTCAGACACAACCCATTATCCAAGCCAAAACAAGGTAGGAAAGTCTAACTCTAGCAATGTTCTTTCCAATACTGGCCATTCTACAGAATAATATGCTTTCTTTATGTACACCTTTATCACACACCTAGGAGATATATGAGTCCTTTTGTGACCTCTAATCAACTATATAGCCAACAAGATGTTTTCAGCAATAAAACGTGTCGGGAATAAAACCTGCTTGAGAAGGATTGACCACTTCATGAATGAATGCTTGCATTCTATGAGTGGTGATCTTAAAAATGATCTTGTAAATAATGGTACATCATGGTATTGGCCTAAAATCCTTAGCTAGCAAAGCCTGGGAGATTTTATTAACCAAAGTAATCATTATTGTATATATATGCTTATGCAAATAAGACATCTGAAAAAACTCCAACACCCCATTGTAAACATCCTGCTTGTAATAGGCCAACTCTTATAAAAATAATACAGCATTAAAACCATCCTTGCGAGGAGCCTTAGAGACGACTATATCAAAAAAAGCTCTGTCAATTTCAGCAATGGTAACAGGCTGAATTAATTCAGCTATAGTACTCATAATTAGAGTAGGCCCTGCTCTAAAAACTGTCAAATTAAAATAAAGTAAAGATTGAGCACAAGTCCCTAACAACTTCTTGTAAAAGTTCACTAATTCATTTTGGATATCCTTTATCTCAGTCAGCACACTCCCCTACTCATTGTGAATGATTGATATCCTATTCCTAGCTTTTCTTACTTTTATAGCAGCAAAAGAAAAATTTAGTGGTAGCTTCACCCTTAGACATCCATTTATCCTTGCTTTATGTATGGGTATGTTATCTTCATGCCTAGACCAATGCTTGAGATAATCATACTTTTCTATTTCTGCTCTCTGAAGCTGATGATGATCTATACCGAGTCCATTTGATTGTTCAATAATGCTTAATTGAGTCTTGCACTCCTCCGCTATAATATGAGCTTGTGAGTAGCTTCTAGTATGAAGAGATTTCAGAGCTTTTTTCTCTCCTAAATTGCACCATAACTTCTTATGAAGGTGTTGTTCTTCAACTGAATCCTAAGCCTCTTACACAATATCCATATTCTTCTCATCTTCTGCCAATATATTATGAAACTTAAATGGTTTTCCTCTCCCTTGCTGAAACTCTTGAAACCAAACTACTAGGGGAGTATATTCTAACACTCCACATCAGTTATATAGTTCACCATGATAATAGGGAACAAATCCAACATTTGTATCGTTAATCAAGGCTCTCTCTATTATGTTGCAAATCATCATTGCCCCAGTACTCTTGTTATTCAAAGAGTAAAAAACACTGCTACTAGGTGCTTCCAAAAGCTAAGTTTTCAACATGAAATAGAAAAATCATGATTCTCATTTTCATGAAGCTCCACTCCATAATCCTATCATGACCATAGCAAATAGCATGAAATCGCCAATAAGCAGAGGGACATTATTAGAAGCTAGCAATGCCTGCAGATCTCTCCACAATTCTTTTTATCTGCTATTGTATGAAGGCCATACACTGCTAATAGAAGGAAATGAGTATTTACCATAGGAATCTGTACACCAATAAACTGCTTAGTTTTCCTTACTATATCCACCTGAATCTCACCAGGTTTCCAACCAAACCAGATTCTCCCTCTAAGGGAAAAGTCATAATTATTCTCCAATTGCCACATATTACCAAACTTACCTTGCACCTTTGACACTTTAAGATACCTTACTCTTGTCTCAAAAAAAGCACAAAAGCTTGCTTTAGCCTTCTGAAGCAACAACTTCACTTCTTTTTTTTTTAACTATGTCATTAAGACTTCTAACATTCCCGACCATAAAAGACATTAAGATAAATAGGGATTTGGTCCCTAGCACCCCTAGGTCTTCACGAGTCCATAAAATAGCTATTTATATCATAGGAAGACCACTAGCTATCAACATTGTTCTAGTCATTTCTTCTAATGTTCTATTTTTCCTTTCAACAACACCATTTTTTTAAGGTGTTCTAGGGGCGGAAAAAGTATGGCCCAAGCCATATTCCCTACTTATGTCATCAATTTATAGTTTTCAAAATCCTTGTCATGATCAGATCTAAGGTGCAAAAGTTTTTGACCACTCAAATTTTGAACTCTCTTTGCGGAGACAAGGAACTCGTCATAATTCTCGTCCTTGCTAGAAAGAAAAATAACCCAAGTAAATCTAGAGTAATCATCGACAATGACTAGCACATACCTCTTACCACTTCTACTTTGAATCCTCATAGGTCCACACAAGTCCATATGAATCAATTCTAATGGTCTTGTGGTACTTACCACATTTTTTAATTTAAAAGAGGATTTGACATGCTTCCCTTTAG
This sequence comes from Beta vulgaris subsp. vulgaris, assembly GCF_026745355.1. Taxonomy (NCBI): domain Eukaryota; kingdom Viridiplantae; phylum Streptophyta; class Magnoliopsida; order Caryophyllales; family Amaranthaceae; genus Beta; species Beta vulgaris. The sequence goes on along the minus strand of NC_079203.1, from coordinate 30,965,204 downwards.
CACAAGCATCACAAACATGATCCATTTGAAATTTAATTCTAGGTAGACCCAAGACTAGGTCTTTTGATTGAAGTTTATCAAGCAAAGAAAAACTAGCATGTCCAAGACGCATATGCCACAAGAGAGGAGCATCATCAAAAACACTAAGCCATGTCAAATTATTTTTGGGAAAAAAGTTAAGATCCTTTGTGCTTTTGTTGATGATCAAACATTTATCACTATAGATTTAACATAATTTTCCTTATAACAGAACTGGGAAATGCTTAACAAATTATGCTTTAATCCATCAACTAGAAAAACATTATCTATAGAATGCGACACTGACTTACTAGCTTCGCCCATGACAACTATGTTACCTTTGATGTTGTCACTAAAAGTCACACTTTCACCATCATGGGCAGAGAGTGAGAGAAATCTTGATTTATTTTCAGTCATATGCTTAGAACAACCACTGTCTAGGTACCATGTGTTGTTCTCCCTTACTCTAGCCTGCAAGAAAATTAATTGTTATAGTTAGGAACCCAATCCTTAGTGGGTTCCTTTCCTTCAGGAACAGTAGGTTTCTTTTTCCAAGTTAATTTACTTGCTTCCAAATTCTTGTTAAAGAGACCAAGTCTTATAGGACATGAGTTCCTATAATGACCAGTGTTCCCACAAAACATACAAACTTTATCACTTGGCAAATCAACTCTCTTTTTCGGTTTCTCATATTTCTTTTTGTGATTAAAGTCAAGACCTTCAGTATATTTTGTTTGTGGATTTTTAATCTAAATTGGGATGGGAAGAAATTTTTTCTTGTTCTGGCTTAAGTTCAATTCCCCTTCATGTTCTTTGTTTTCTATTTTTAGAAACGAGATTTGATTTTTTATTTCTTTTATTTCAGATCTAAAACATTGTAAGGGAACTGACTTAATGTCAAGGGAACTCACCTCAGGAACAAATTCTTTTATTTGAGATAACTAAAGGCTTAACAAATATTTCTCATTTTTCACTCTTTCGAAATTCTCATTCAACATTAGATTTTCGTCAAACAATTCAAAAAATCTTCTCTCAATATCAATTCGAATACTTCTAAGCCAAGAAATATGTTCCTTTGTAACTACAAGCATATTCATTTTGCTTCAATTTAGTAGACTCGTCTTTGCAATCATTTACAGCATCAACAATGAAATTAAATAATTGCTCTTTACTTAGAGAATTCAGACGAGATTTAATAGTGTCTACACTTGCCTCAAGAGATTCAATCTCTTCGTCAGATTGGGAAATAGCCATGAGACAAAAGTTTATTATTTCTTTAGGATTGAGAATTATCTTTTTCCTCGGAGTCAGTGTCTCCCCATTGAGCAACCATAGCTTTCTTCATATTAGGTCTGGTATAGGAACTCTTGTATTCCTTGTTCCTATCTTTGCTTCATTCCCTTCCTTTGCCTTTGTCTTGTTCCCATTGAGGAAAATCCTTGATGAAGTGATCGAAATTGCCACACTTATGACAAACAGGTTTGTTAGTGTATTTTTTATTTTTACCTTTATAATCTCCATTCTTCATGTTCCTAAAAATTGTCTTGAATTTTCGGATCTTAAGAGCAAATTCTTCTTCGTTAGTTTCCGAGTCTTCACTTTCATTGGCATTCAGAGAAATCGACTTCTGTTTGGATATGTCACCAGTCTTAGTGTCCAAGTGTAGCTCATGAGTCATAAGGGAACCAACAAGTTGTTCCAGATTGAATTTCGTAAAGTCCTATGTTTCTTGTAAGGTCGTAACCTTAGCCATCCAACGATCCTTAGGAAGACTCCTTAGGATCTTTCGTACCCGTTCCTCATATGTAATTTTTTTACGAAGAGAAATTAGCTCATTAATTATATTATTAAGGCGTGTAAACATCTCTTTAATGGATTCCTTAGATTTCATTTGGAAAAGTTCATATTGATTAATTAAAAGATCAATCTTTGATCTCTTAACTTCACTCGTACCTTCATGAGTGACTTCAAGAAGATCCCAAATTTATTTTTCCGTTTTACATCCCATGACACGATTGTGTTCATGAGGTCCAAGACCATAATGGAGCACTTTAATAGCAAGAGCATTAATTTCCATTTTTTCAAAATCTTCTTTCTCAAAATCAGATGGATTTAGGAATTACCTTATTATTGTCGTTAGTAGTAGTGACTTCAAAGTCACCTACCTCTATTACTCTCCATTCCGTTCTTCCAGTAGGTGTAGAACTTGCCATTGAACATCGGTGGCTGATAAGTGCGTTTCAAATGTACTTCATGGACTCCTTTTAACTCATTTTGGTCCTCTTTCTTCCCTCTTTCTTCTCCATTTTCCCTTCTATTTCATTCACTTGATCATGCTTGATCATAATGACAATTTGCCAGATTTTTAGTCATTTTTGATCGAATTTCTAGTACATTTGCTTTCACCTTGTTTTGCCATGTTCTTGATATAGCTGAAACTACTAAGATGGCTATGATTTGTAGAAATGAAAATAAAGCACACATTGAGAAATGATGCGCTTGCACCATTCCCCATGTCCGCTTGCACAAGAAGCACATAGTGCCATAAAATCTTGTATGAGGAACTTCAAATGGACACAACTTTCCAACCACAAATCTTATTAAGGTAATACTAGTTGGAGGTGAAGCACGTTTTGATATCTTTCCAACGACTGGTCATAAGCTTGATTTGGATATAAAACGAAGAAGTTATGCTCGTTTTAAGTTGAACTGTCCGACCAGAATGGAAAGTATGTTGCGCCCGCACTTGATTTTGGTGCGCCCGCACCTGATTTTGGTGCGCCCGCACCTGATTTTGGTGCGCCCTCACCATTTGATAATGAATTTTGGTTTTGAGGAAGGAGGGTTTGGTGGGCCCGAACCTCCTCTTGGTGCGCCCCACTAGTAAAATTATTGCTTATTGCTACGGTGATATTGTTGTGGTTTTACCCATACACGGTAATATATTATGTAAAAAGAAAAGGAAAAATATAAATAAACATATTGTTGGAGTTTCGACCGAAAACCGCAGCAATATAGATTCAATGAAATTCTTTTTGGCTATTAAAAAAATATTGCTGCGGTTTCTAGCAAGAACCGCAAAAATATATTAATATAATATTTTTTTATATTATTTTAATATATTTAAAGATGCTAGGGTTTTTATTTAAAGATGCTAGGGTTTTTATCCTCTCTCAACTCACACCTCTCCTCTCTCAACTCACGCCTCTCTCCTCTCTCAATTCACCAACGTCTTTCTTTGTCTCACGCTTTTCATCTGCTCTCCTTTTTCGTCTCAATTCACCAAAGTCGTTCGTTGGTCGCCAACGCCTTTCATTTCCACAAATTTTGTTCGCCTTGGTTCGCCGTTGTTCATCGTTCGCCATTCGCAGATGGCAAAACCACCATGTCACAAACTATTTTTTTAAACCGTCGTGTTGATGCTCGGGATCCACTACTTGAAAGTCGGAAACCGTTGTGTTGATGTTCGGGATGCACTACTTAAAAGTCGAAAACCGTCGTGTGGATGCTCCTCCAATACATCTGTGACTATCCAATGGTCATTTCTAATTGTTTTTTTTTCGTTTTCTAGTTTTTCTTTTCCTTTTTTTTCGTTTTTTTTTCCTTTTCTTAGATCTGTTTGTTTAGGATTTTTTTTTATTTTTAATTTCTTATTTTTGTTCATACTTATGTAATTAATCATTTAGTTGTAACCATTTTTTTAATTTTTGCTTTTATTTTTTGATCTTTTGTAATACTTATGTAATTACTTTTTTATCTTTATATATTAATGAGATTCATATGTTATTTCATTTTTCAGTTCGTTTGTAAATTTGGTGGATAGTAGATGGGTTATTGTCTGGCTTTATTCTTTCAAATTTAATTGCAAAATACAAAAAAAAATAAATTTTTTTTTTTTGCTTGTACCAGGACCTATTGCTGCGGTTTTGGGCAACAACCGTGACAATAGACCAAGATATTGTTGCGGTTCCTAGCCAAAACCGCAGCAATACGTTGTACTTTTTTAATAAAAATAAACCTATATTGCTGCGATTTTAACTAGGAACCTCAGACATCTTGGCCTATTGTTGCGTTCTAAAACTGCAGCAATAGTTTAATTACCTATTGCTGCTTGGCCAAAACCGCCGCAATAGGCCACTTAATGACCGCAGCAATAAGCATTTATTCTACTAGTGCCCGCACCTCCTATTGGTGCGCCCCCACCTGATTTTGGTGCGCCGCACCATTCGGATCCGCAAAAGAAAAATTTCGAGGCAATTTAAAGACGATAGATTTGTTTTTAGAAAAACTTATGCTTTATTATTCTAGTTATAGAGAGGATTGTTAGGGTTTACATTAGGGAGAAAAACTTGAAGATTGTTGCTAGATTTGAGATTCATTGATCTTAGTTTGTGATTTCCTACAACGTTAAAGTGTAACGCCCCGAATACTAATTCACTATCTAAGACAACCTAATTAGCAGCGGAATACCTATTTAGTCGAGGCATTACTACCGCACCTTCGGTTAGGAAGGTGCAAGGCTACAATAATATGTAATATCAAGAGATATAATAGCGATAACTTAAACATCTTATATTATATTAAAGTAGACAGTGTTAACATTACTTCACATAACAACAATAACTTATATTAAAGTATATGGTCTTACATTCTAGTTAAGCTAACCTTACAAGTTAGTATCACTATTACTAGACGATTTAATAAGGTGGTAATCCTTGTCATTATACAGTACCATCGTCCCCAGCAATACTTAAAACATAAATACAAAACGTTATGAGCCGAGGCTCTCAGTAACAAACTACTCTAGCAACGTAAATTCGTTTCAATTCATTTTATTTGCAAATAGAAGGATAGAATAATTCAAACATACAGAAGGATAGAATAATTCAAACATTTTCGCAAAACAATATTCATTCAATTTCACTTCAATATTCCATGATTCCATTTTATCAGTTTTTACTCTAGTTGATGTACATCAGTCAGTGGGACGTCTCCCAGTATGGGTATGCAACACTGTGCAAGGGCCTTGGCCCCGGGCATTACCCTACACCAGTAAACAGTAGTGGGTCAGTGCCCCAGTAAACAGTAGCGGGCTAGTGCCCCATTAAACAATTCAGTACGTGCACGACCTTCAGTCAGTAAGTATGTACAACCAACTAGTTCTTTCACTTTACTTTATCATGTTATGTTTCTTTTACTTTAACAGTGATTAGTGTATTTCAGTAACTCAGTAACTTCCATTAATATTTCATAAACAATATCATTTCCAGTGATCCGTATGCTTCTATAACTCAATATCTTTCAGTCTTTTAGAATCATATAAATCTCAGGATACGTAATCAAAACATGTAATAATAATCCGGCAACTCAAAAACACATGCTCATAAATCATCATCTCAATAGCATATTATAAAAATACTAGCAGTATTTGTTACCTTTATTGCAGAATAATAATGATCCTCTTCTTATGTCCTTGATATCGTCCTTACTGAGCTCCAAGGAACGAGTTCTTTTAAGTTTCAATACGAGTATTTTATAAGTTATAAATCAATAGAAAACATTAGAATCATCACTCTTCAAATACGATTCTTAGCTTATAAGTTATGTAGTCGTGACTTATTTAATGTTCTCGTGACTAATTGGTTATATATATATATATATATATATATATATATATATATATATATATATATATATATATAGACACACACTTGACATAATAGTTCATAGGAATCTTTTATATACTCGTTCATAAACATAATTTTAAATCAAATTAGAGGTAGTATCTATCCTTTAATTTAGTCATATTACTCTATTATAAGCTTATAATTTAATATATAGCTGCATTCATATAAGTGAATTACTTATTAAAATTATAAGTGATCGATTAAACTAGTTTAGGAATATATGTTAAAACATGTTATAACTTAAATAATCTAAAGCTTGATAACACAACTTTTATCATACTATAATAACATTTGCTAAACTTAGGTGAACTATAATTGATGAGTAATTTTACTTTACTAGTTATAAGCATGTATTTGTCTTTTTGTTATTATTTAGCTTTTTAGGAGTATATCTCATTTGGGAGTTTGTGAGAGTGACTCATATAAGTTAACACATGTTACAAAAAGTCAAGAAGGGAAAATAAACTTACCCAGTGTGTTGGTTTTTTGAAAGACGAAGGGAGGAAGGAGAAATGTTGGTCTTTGCAGCAGTGACGGCAGGGTTGCTGGTGGGCGACAATTCGCGCCAGCAAAGGGCGGCAGAGAGGGCAAGTGATGATGCATGGTGGTGCGGTGGTGTCGCGCAGAGGAGAGAGAAAGATAGGTGTGCAAGGGGTTCGAGGAAGACGCGAGTAGGGAGGGGAGATGGTGGGTGCTGATGGCGCGGCTGGGTGGTTCTCCGGTGATGGTTGGATGGTGGAGCAGTGGTGCTCGTAGGTGGTGAGAGAGTGGTTGTGTTGTGGTGGTCGAGTGGTGGCCGAAAAAAAGAGGAAACTGGAAATTGAAATTTTCATATTATGTCAATTATTTTCTGAATCTGTATTGTTAATTTTGTGATTGAAAAACTCATCCATTCTTCCCTATTTATAGAGAAATCTCCATCTCAATAGATGATTTTCAGAATTTTTCCTCAAACCATTTGAGTCCATGGAATTCAAGAAATCAAGTGGCTAAATTCAGGGGTTTTGAGGAAATATTCGGTGGGTTAAGTGTGATTGAGAGAGTGAAATTTCAATGCGTTTCTAGAAGATTAAGTACATTGAGGTGGTTTTTTACTTTGTTCAGCAATCCCCCATCCTTGTTCTTACACGTATGGAGGAGGAAGAAGATGAAGTTAATTTCTTTTCTTTTAATTTGTGTTTTATTTTCTGATTTTGGGGGAAACAATGGTGTTGGGCTAACAAGTTTTTTTTTTTTTATTTGTTTGGCCTCATAGAATAGGGTATTGGGCCATCAGAATTTGTTATTAACTAAATTACTTACAAGCTGGACTAAAGACTTTAGTAATTTAATTTATAAACTTCATTATCCCCAAATTATTAAAGAAAATAACTTAGAAATTAACTAATTGATTTTTATGTACTAAATTGGATTACTTTTAGTTTAATAATTAAGATTAGTGATTAATTAAATAAAATTATATTTAAGATATTACATCCTTCCCTCTTAGAAAAAGTTTCATCCTCGAAACTGGAGCTCAGTTAGAATCTATATCTTTGATAACATATACATTCATATAAAAATTCAATCCACATGAGACAAGAGTAATAAGCACTGTCATAAATCATTTAATCAAATAATCATTCAAGTCAAGCAGTATCATATTACTTTCAATTAAAGCATTTATTACATAAAGATCATATCACCTTAAGAGAAAAGGTGGGGGTATTTTGCTCTCATTTGTTCTTCTACTTCCCAAGTAGCCTCAGATGTCAAGTGGTTAGCCCATAGAACTTTCACCATTTGGATCACCTTCTCAGTTGCTTTTCCCTACGATCAAGTATTTCAATTGGTTTCTCCTCATAGGTCAAGTCGTTTCGAAGATGTAAGAGCTCATGTCTAATTATGTGACTCGGATCTGGGACATATTTTCTCAACATCGACACACGGAATACATTATGGACTTTGTCCAAGTTAGTCGGTAATGCTAACCGATATGCTACCTCATTTACCCGTTCTAAGATCACAACTGGTCCAATATACCTTTGACTTAGCTTTCCTGATTGGCCAAATCTCATGATTCCTTTTGTGGGTGATATTTTCAAGAATACGTGATCTCCTACCATAAACTCCAATGGTCTTCTCAGTTGATCAGCATAACTCTTTTGTCTACTCTGAGCTGCTTTCATTCTTGATTATATCAATCAGATATTATCTGTTGTTTCCTTAATCAATTCTAGGCCTACGACACGTGCTTCATCAATATCACTCCAGCACAAAGGTGTGCGACATTTCCTTCCATTAAGTGCTTCATAGGGAGCCATCCCAATGGTGGCTTGATAACTGTTGTTGTACGAAAACTCCACCATATGTAAGTATTTCTCCCAAGTTCCTTGAAAATCCAAAACACAAGCTCTAAGCATATCCACCTTAATCTAATTTGTCCATTGTGTCTGTCCGTCTATTGTCGGATGAAAAGTAGTACTAAACTTAAGTCTTGTTCCCAGAGCTTTATGTAACCCTTTCCAGAATTTTGCTTGAAATCTTGAATCACGATCGGAAACAATAATCAAGCTAGGCACTCCATGTAAGCATATTATCATGTTCATATATAACTTAGCCAATCGATCCAAACTCCAATTACTCTTCACTGCTAAGAAATGTGCCAACTTTGTCAATTGATCCACAATAACCCAAATGGCATTCATTCCCTTGTTTGACATAGGCAATCCCAAGATAAAATCCATCGATATGGAATCCCATTTCCACTCTGGCACGTCCAAAGGTTGCTAGAAAACCAGCTGGCCTCTAGTGTTCTATTTTAATCCTCTGACATGTCAAGCATTAAGCCACAAAGTCTGCTACTTCTTGTTTCATATTGCTCCACCAATACACCTGCCTCAGATCTTTGTACAACTTATAATTTCCTCCAGGGTAAATCGAATATGGTGCGTTGTGAGACTCAGTTAAAATTCTTTTCTTCTAATTTTCATCATTCAAAACACATAGTCTTCCTTGAAACCTCAAAGTTCCATCCTCTTGGATCACAAAACCAGGTGATTTCCCATTCTTCACATCAAACTTTATTCGTTCTAATTGTGAATCGTTTCCCTGAGCTCCCTTTATTTCTTCAATTAAGCATGGCCTTATATCCATTGCATTCAAACGAACACCCTTTTTCTTCTGAACGAGTTCTACCTCCATCCTCATCAAATCATCATGAATGGCTCGAGGAATAGACATGATTGTTTTCAGGGGGGATTTACGACTTAGGGCATCAGTAACTACATTAGCTTTTCCAGGACAATATTGGATATCAAGATCATAATCCCTCATAAGTTCTAGCCACCTACGTTGTCTCATGTTGAGCTCTTTTTGGGTGAAAATGTATTTTAGGCTTTTGTGATCAGTGAAAATTTGACACGAGGCTCCATACAAGTAATGTCTCCAAATTTTGAGGGCAAAGACAACAACAGCAAGTTCAAGGTCATGGGTGAGATAATTTTGTTCATGTGTTTTGAGTTGGCGAGAGGCATAAGCTATCACTTTCCCATTTTGCATTAAGACACAACCTAACTCATGTTTAGAGGCATCACTATAGATAACAAATCCCTCGGTTCCAGATGGAAAGGTAAGAATAGGGGCAGTGGTGAGTCTTCTTTTAAGTTCTTGGAAGGCATTTTCACACTCCTCAATCCACTTATATTTGACATTCTTCCTCACAAGTTTGGTTATAGGTAAGACAATTCTAGAGAAATCTTTCACAAATCTTCTGTAATAGCCAACTAATCTCATATAACTCCGAACTTCAGGGCCATTAGTTGGTCTAGGTCACTCCACTATTGCTTTTATTTTCTCATGATCCACATACCCACCTTCTTTAGTGATTATATGACCCAAAAATGATATCTCCTTAAGCCAAAATTCACACTTTAATAGGTTAGCATATAGCTGATTTTCTGCTAACATATCCATTACTTTCCTCAAATGCTCCTTATGTTCCTCCATGTTCTTAGAGTATACCAAAATATCATCAATGAAAACAACCACAAGCATGTCTAGGTATGGCTGGAAGACACGGTTCATTAAATCCATAAATACGCTGGTGCATTGGTTAACCCAAAAGGCATAACAACAAACTCATAATGACCATATCGGGTTCTAAAGACAGTTTTTGGAATATCATCAGGCTTGATACGAAGTTGATGGTAAGCAGACCTCAAATCTATTTTCGAAAAGACTTTTGCACCTCGAAGTTGATCAAACAAATCATCTATGGGAGGTAATGGGTACTTATTCTTAATTGTGATCTTTTTTAACTTCCGATAATCAATACATAACCTCAAACTTCCATCCTTTTTCATTACAAATAAAACTGGGACTCCCCAAGGTGGCACACTCGGTCGAATATATCATTTTTTAAGCAACTCATCTAATTGTTTATTCAATTCTTGTAACTCGATTGGGGCCATCCTATAGGGTGCAGTTAGATGATGCTCTTAGCGGACTGGTGGTCCTTATAATTTGAACTTCATTATGAACTTTATAAGTTCAACTTCAAAGAGAGGGTTACAAGTAGTTATATCCCATAATAGCAACAACTCTCTCATTGTTTCAAAAATGTTGGCAAAAAAGAGTCTGCATCGAAGTTTTGAATTTATCTCATGGATGTAATCCAAATTTTATTTTCGGTTTTATGAGACTTTGAGACTCTTCTTCTATTTAATTTAAATAGATTGAAAGCCCTTTGTTGTACTTATTAGCCCCGCAACTTTTGACCTATATGATATAAGAATTGAAAATTTATCAAAAAAAATTATTTGGTAAGGGTGGCTGAATTCTTAAGCAGGTTTTGTGCCACAAAGCTAAAATTGGATCCTTAATATAAAATTTAAGTTTTTCAATATGTTATGAAAATTAATCATATTTTCATCGATTATACAAAATCCAAAATATGTAAAAGAGCAACTTAGTAGCTCGATCACACATTGTACATATCCAGCACGGCAGCACCACCCTTGTTAGTTGTGATTGTGGTTTTAAGATCAAAAGAACCGCACACATATGCAATTATCGTGCCCAATATCCAAGGATTTAAGATACCAATATTTAACATAACATTGCTCTCATATATATATCAAAAATCTCATATCACCGCGGACAATAAAAGTACAACAAACGGAAAAGCAAGAAATTAAAAGGCAAAATTTTATGGCGATAAGCTGCGATTTATGATTATATATTTTTAATTTTACTTTGCATTGCTAAGGGATCTCTTTGTGCATGTTGACATCATTATCAACACTTGCATCATCTTTAGTTGAGCCTTGATTAGTCTTTGGTGAGTCAATTGGCAGAATTTGTTCAGTCGTGTTATGCGACGTCTGGTCCTTATCCTTGCTCTTCCCCCATATCACAATATATAGTCCTGAAACTATTACCACAGCTCCAGTGATCCTGCAAGAATATTATAAGGAAAATATAAATGAAGGTGGATCATATAAATATTGAAATTACTAGCAAACTAAATCTATACTCATATATTAAAAGGTTTTCCTAAGAAAATTTGTGTGATACGTGGCACTCTCCTCTAAAACTGTCACGTAAATGTTTTATTCAAGTAAAATCCTCAATTAAAAAAATGGTGTGTAGTTACATGTTATCGAACACGTAACCTTTAAAGAAAAGTGAAAGATTAACCATTAATCCACCGTAACATCATTGTTTAGTATTTCAAAATAGCATATCATAAGGTCATATAATTAAATCTCATTAAACGATTTGCACAAGTAGTTAGATAGCTAACCTTTTAATGATAATAACAAGAGACTATTATTGACATAAACTATTACCCTAATCCTTGTAAAAAGTTAAGCTATTGTTTTCATACCCAAACTTTTAAGAGTTTATTTTTTAAAAATTATGCAATTACTTATATGTCATAATGTCAATTTTACATTATCAGACAAACAGTTATGAAAAATAAAAATACGTGACATCGTTCAGGACGCTCACTAATCGAAAACTAAAACTTGTGTATGTTCATAGTATGGGTTGTGGTATACGTAGCCTAAGAGTTAAGTATAAGCAAAACAAATTGAAAACTAAAACTTGTATTCGTATTATGAGTTAAGCTACTCAGGAAGTATAAGCATCATTAAGTACATTTCCTAACCTAGTACTCATTTTAAAGTTTAAGATAAGATTACGCATGGACCATTGATATGGCTATGTTTAGTTCACCTGAAATTTTCTGATTTGAACTTATCTGATCTGATCTGAACTTATTTTTTCTGATCTAATCTGATCTGAACTTATTTTTTCTGATATGATCTGATTAGATCTGAAATAAGTAAAAATATGGTGAACTGAATATAGCCATAATCTTTGAAATTTGACAAGTATAATATTTTTTTTTCTCATTCCACTTGGCCTCTAGGATTCCTTACAACATTTTCCTTATAATATGTGTATTTATATGCTAAAAGTTGCTTTATTGACATTTTCATTCCAAGTGCAAGCGGATTCTTATAAATATAATTTAATTATATCCATTCATGGTACCAATTGTATTAAGTTTTGTTTATTAGATTAAGCAAACAATCAGTACCTGCCCAGAGTAAGTTGCTCAGCTAGGATGAAGGACCCAAGGATAGCGACAATAACCATGCTTAACGGATTAAAAGCGGTCACAAAAACAGGGCCTTTTTCTTGCATTATCTTTCCTTGCAAAAAAAATCCAATCGCCGAACAAACTACTCCCTATAATAATAACAAGAATAATGTCAGAGCCTTTTATCTCATTAATATCAATCACGTGGCATGACTACATATATCGGGTTATATATAACCAAAAAAATTAGATGCCCAATAATCGGTGAAAAGCCACCATCCAATAAATAATGTTAGAGCCTTTTATCTCATTTATATGGGTCAAGTGACATGAGTGTTTTATTTATATATATCTCATAATTTTCCTGTGCCAGTAATGTTCCAAGCTATGTTAAAAATAACACACTTGTAGGATTAATTACTCTAAATTTTGTTATGTTTCAATGCTAATTGCTAAACAAAGACTTACACTGTAGATATAAGCTAATAACTTGGGATCCCAGTGGAGTGACCAAATGGAAGTGTTACGTTCCATAATAAGTGCAATTATACCACCTTCTACGGCACCCGCAAAGCACATCAGCGCGGTTAGGGACATTTCAGCTGGGTATGATCTCAATGTAATAGCCTGGCCAAGAAAATAAAATAGAGCTCAATATTTTAAGACATCTTACGTAAAACTAGGAAACGAGATAATTTTGATGGTAATCATTCAAAAATTAATTATGCATCGAATAATCTTTTGTTTGTTGGATTTTTTCAGAAAGTAATTTCCAATTCTGAATTAATAATTTGGAATGGGTGCATTTTGGAAAATACTTTATGTTGTTAAAATGACAAAAAAAATTGCTGTTAAATTTCCACTGAGAAAATGACTATATAAATAAAAGTAAATGTTAGTTGTATGATTTAGATTAGGATTTGTTAAAAAAAATATCATATAAATAGTGTTTAAATTAAAATTATTAAGAATTAATGTCACTAATTACCTTGGTTATTTCCACTTTATTGAGCAATAAAATTAGGTCCTGACGTTTTTTAATAATAAAACTAGTATTTAGGCCCGGGCGATGCCCCGGATTTTCTCTTTGCTATAATTTATTCGTAGTTAAATAAGTATTCTCATACTCATTTAAAAAAAATCATCTTATTCATTATATGTATTTCAAACGTTTTCCATTCATATGTGATCATTAATTTTGATTACAAAATCAATAATGGTATGGTGGAGTAATGGTTGGATTTCTTACTTTCATACTTGAGGTTATGGGTTCGAATCTTTACGTAAACATTTTTTTTTTTTTTTTTTTTACTATATAAAAAGACGCGGATATAATGTTATTGGATGAGGGAGGGTGACACGTGGCACATATACGTTCTTAGGAACGCCTTTTAATATATTAGTATAGATGCTTAAATTACTCGCATAATTAAAAAGTTTAAACTGAAGTGAAATGAAAAAAAGCCTAAATGATTAAGGCCACATTTAACACCACTATTTCTTTATGTTTTGATAATACATGCCCAATTTAGGGATAATTTTGAGTTGGAATTGTTTTTAAAGACACACAAACTATTTTTCTTTTTTGGTGGGTGTGTTGAATATATATGAGATAAATTGAATGCTTACTTGTAAAATGACAAAGGCTGCCCAACCCATACAACCAGAAGTGATCATAATAGCACCCTTAATAGGGTCTTGATGATAAGAAGTATTAGTAACATGATTATAATCTCTTTTAATCCATGGCAATTTGACTCCTGGACCTTTAACAAGAGTCATTATTGTTGCTCCTCCAATTGTCACCATTGTTCCACCTACCTTCGCCAAACTCCGAACTTCCCTTAAATTCACCTTTTCAAGCCTATTGTTCCAAATTAAACACCCAAATCAAACACACAATGGGTTGGAGTATATATCGTTAAACCCAATCAAATCAGTGAAATATATCTATAGTGTACCTGAAAATCCAAGCCATGATAAAAGTTAAGGCTGGAACAGTGTTGCTTAATGCAGAAACAAATGTAGCTGTCGTGTACTGCATGCCCGCATAATAGAGGTTTTGATCGATTACTGGCCTGCATTACAAAAGTTGATTTTAATAGTCAAATTGCAGTAAGCATGTTGTACTTCTTTTGAATACACTACTAATAGTTCCCACCACATCAAGTTAAAGTTAAGAGATTTGCCTACATTGGATATAAGCATCATATATGTAAATATTTTTAATTACCACAGTAATATATAATATGATATACCAAAGATAAGAGCATTATCTTAATATTTTTTTCTTTTCTTTTTGAGGTCCCCTTTCAGGAATCCGTAGTAAGAAAAATTTCCTTTAGCTACGAAGCCCTCACACAGGGTCACTCATGCAGAGGTCCAACAAATCCTAATCATCTACCCTCGAGATCAAACATGGGGAAATATATTTTTAGTTTTAGAACACCAAAATTAAAACCCTAGTCAATGAGAATTCCAATCTAACACTTATTATGCCACGAGTTAATAATACAATGCTCTCACAACCAACCACATAAAACATAAAATAAGTTGTAAAGAATATTGCACATGCCTATCAAAGAGTTTCAATAACATAAAGCATTAAAAGCATGAGGGGATGAGATACTTACTCTAGCAAACCGAGTAGTGCTATCTTGATGAAAATGGAGACGCTCATATTCGGTCTCACCTTCCTGCAAAAAGATATCATATACAATCAAATGCTGTTCCTCATTCTAGCACGGTACTAGTATATATATAGTGGCATAATGCTAATTGCTAAACAAAGGTGTAGCATGTACATATATATAGCTCATGTAGTACCTTTCGAGAACGAGGGCGAAAGGAGAGATGACAATGGCGGCCACAGCTTGCCTGTAAACTACAAACGAGTAGTGACTCATACCTTTGTTAAGGGCAAACTTCGCGATTATGGCTAGCCCTGCAATCCCAAATTGCATAAAGATGACGGCTAAGTATGGTTTAACTCCATTCCAACTCTTCATTTTTGTTGTTAAGATCAAGATATATGACTTTCTTTGGCTACCTTATGAATGTATATATTACAGTATTTGCCATGCAAAATATGGTACCTATTTATATAACAAAAATTGTATGAAGTTCTAGGCAAATTAAAACACGGCTTCGAGTTTTTGAATTCCATGGATTCCACTAATATAAGTGATGATGAGGTGATTACTTAGCAATTCCCACCATCTATTTTATGTAGCTAAGCTGAAATATGAAAAACTAGGTTCACTTAGTGGAGTTATGAGCTAGTAAGTAGTAATTTTTGCTATGAAATGAAAAAGCAGGGAAGAAAAATTTAAAATTAAGGAACTTAAAGCAAAATATATAGGGGTTTGAGTCAGCCCACTATACTTTTTCCTATTATGTACACAAAAGTGCAAATTATCCTGGTTACCCACAAGTAAGATTACAGCTTTTATAAACTGCTTGAAGTTTGATTTGCTTTACTTTTTATTTTGTTCTAATAGAAAATTTTGCATCTTCCTCTATCAAACAAATAGGTCACATTCGATGAGATGTAATTTATAGAAGACTGAGTAAAATAATTCATACTGTCCTCCAATATTTAAATTTCATATTTCGAAAACAATTATATCATTATACGTTAATATTGTATATCTGGTTAAAATTTTCTGTTGATATCAGAATTATTATAACTTACATAAAAAAGTTTTATAACGTTGGCAAATAACATAAAACAGTTGAATCATTTAGGAACAGATATAAATATAAACTTTTATGTGAATGCACTCAGAATTTTAATATTTAATAAGCATAAACTACTTAGAGTGGTTTTGCTAAACGATTTGCTCATAAAGGTAATGGAAATATGTAAGTCTAGTGACATTTGATGTCGACATAATCAAAATATAGTAATTAGTTACTTTGATTCTGTTACAAATTACATTTATGTCTTGTTCCTTATTTTGTTACCTATCAATATTTTATGCATCATGCATATTAATCGGGTAATCATATGCACGCAGAAGATCAAAGGATAGGTTAGGCAACTATGCTCTTCCTTTATCTTTTAGGAGTACAATGAATCACCTGCGTAAAGAATTTTGATTTCAATGCGTTGCTCGTTTTAGTAATGAGACTAACGGATCGTAAAAGAAGATGTCTCACGTAAATTTCAAACTGAGTAAAGAGAAGAGGAGTGCAGTTATGTAAGTTTGGTAAATAGCTATATGTTTAGGGTATTAAATTACTAATATACTTCTAGCTAGAACAAACTGATCGCTTATCAAATATAATTAATTAAGTGGATTGATTAGTAGATTTATTCTCACACAATAAGCACAAAAAGAGATAGTAGAAGCTCGTATTAAGATGGTACGGAATCTCACGCAATACTCCCCCAGCTCTTAGAAGCGTGGCCACTTCTTTTCAGAGGATATGTATTTGTCATTGTTTACGAAGATTTTGGCCTTCATTATTTGTCACCTTCTGAGTCAAAAATAAATAAATAATTGTATGGAAGTGGTTTAAGTTCCTACGGTTAATTAATTCCAAAAATATGTATTTCATAATGGAATAATTGGTGCTAGAAGGAGGGGAGAATTATCGTAAGCTAAAAAGTCAATCCACACTCTTTCTTACCATCTGCATTCCATGGATACCTCAAATGACACTTCAGCTTCTAAGCAACCTTTTAGGGTGTCAAAAATCGGTGAGAAGAACAATCTCATTGGACCTCCACCTGGTTTCACCATCCCATACATGCAGTTTAACTTCCCAACCCAACCTCTTGTGCCCGTTCTAGACTTGTTTCACTCTAGAACAATTCCAAACACAACAAGAATGTCACTCCTTTCTATACGCCAAAATCAGACGCTAAAAATGCGGGATCGGATGCGAAATAGATTAGCATCCACCGTGGCTGATGCAAAACTCCTGGTCGCTAATTCTCCATATACCGTCCGCGGAGCGGATGCTAAATATCTAGGGTCTGAAATTTGAAATTTAGCGTCTGAATCTACGTAGACAGTAAATAGCGTCCGCTATTTATAATTTCTAATCTGCCTCTAGTCGGATGTTAATGAGCGTCTGCATAAGACGGACGGTATTTTACGTTCGGTTAATCGGACGCTAAATAGCGCCCGCTCGTAGCAGACACTAATTAGCATCCGGGGTAATGGACGCTAATTTGAGTTTACCATACGCTAATTGGTCATATTTTTGTAATTAATTTTCTTCCTTTTTTGCTTAGAGCGGACGCTAATTACACTACGGCAGACGCTAATATGTTTTGTTTTTTTGTTTGGAAAATAAATCTGAGTTGTAGTATTTGAATATTTTTTAACCTGTTTCATTTTCCAACAAAATATACTCAAGATGTCCGCTAATGCGCCGAATTCTGCACTAAAGACCTGTTTGCATTAATTAGAAATTCATACATACACTAACATAAGTTAACATAAATTCATACATACACAAACATAAGTCAACAGAAGCTCCCCCTGTTTGTGTGGTTGAATGAGAGAGACGAGGAGATCTAAAATTCTGAAGTGGTTTTCTAATGTTACAGCTTTTACCATCCGCCAACCAAACGGTAAATAAACGAGGACGGACGGTAACTGTTGTACTTTTTTTTTTAAAAAAATCCACTTTTAGCATCTGCTAAACGGACGATAAATACCAAAACGGATGCTAATTTACGTCTGTTTTAAAGAACGGACGCTAAAGCTAAATAAGCGGATGCTAATTTGCGTCTGCCTTGAATCGGACGGTAAAATTTGAATTTAGTGTCTGCTTGGATTGTCGGACGGTAAATTCAGACGCTAAAAAGACGGATTCTTATTATGAAAGTGCAATCTAAGTCCTACTAGCGTTGGCAAATCAAACCCCTCAAATTGAAAAATGTCCCCTAATTAAGACCCAAGCCCAATAAGAAAAATGTGATTGTTGACCCTAAGTTTTAAATATTATAAATAACAAAGACAAATTTATTACGACTAATATTCTACAAGTGTTGATGTTAGTGAATCAGGTTTTTTAAAGACTTTGAAGAACTCAAGGAGTATTGGACTTTGGAAGACTCGATGGAGCTGCTGAAATGGAGTTCCTATTGGGCCCAAGATTCAACAACTTGGCGCTAGATTGTAAAAGATTCAAAAAAGAGAGAGTTGAAGATGGGCCGCCAAAATGGGGAAGACTAGTTCAAAACGTGGCAGTTAAGTTGTTGAGATTTGAGGGGGATTTGTGCTGACATGGCGCTAAGATAATGGAGCCACTCACAAGCTCAGTTGGCGGAGATTCTCCTAAGTGTATATATATCATGTAAACCTAGAAAAGTAGCTAGTTATTTATCTCTCTCTCTAAGCATCTAGAATAGAACATTCACCATCTTCTTTACTACTATAATTCCCCTTGTAACAAAGAACAAAGTTCTTTACATTGTTCGATATTTGTACGATGCCGACATCATATTAGTGGATTGGTGATCAAGAGCATCACCCGCGGTTTTTCCCTTTTCGGGTTTTCCGCGTCAATAATTTTCTGTTCCTTTTATTGCTTTATTCAACTTACGTCGTTTATTTTTTTAATAATGTTGATTGCTGTTCATATATTGATCTAGTTGTTGGCACCTTAACCTTTTTAGTACTTGGTACAAAATCGGCATAAACAATTTGGCGCCCACCGTGGGGCCACAGCAAGATCTTTATACATCTATTGGCAATCACATAATTTCGTTATATTTCTTCCTGCTCTTCCACTTTTTCGTGTTTTCAATGGCAGGACAATGGGTCACCACCCAGGAGGTTATTGACGAGGTCAATCGCGTCAAAGCGGAGATGACAGCGTTGAAGGAGAGCTCTGTCGCATCGTGCATGGAAATCCAGAGCCTGAAGTCCGCCAAGAAGACTTCAAAGAAGCCTAAGCCTTGCAATGTCCGTGGCGTCTCCAAGATGCCAGATCTGGATGGCGACGAGTTCGAGACTCCGGTGAATCGTGCTGATCCCGAAGATGCTGATGATTCGGAAAAGGAAGACATCGACGGCGGCGAAAATGACGGCGCTGATCCTCCAAAGGAGCCCGTCCAAGGCCGTCTTGATAATCCTATCCAGCAGCGTCTTCAGCAATTAGAAGACATGATCGCTCGCATCCCTGGTGTCCCCAGGCCTATGAAAAAAGCTACCCCTAACAGTTATGCTGATTCTCCTTTTGCAGATCCCATTGCGCTGATCGAGGTGCCCAAGCGGTTCTCTGTCCCGACCATGAAGCTATATGATGGCACCGCAGATCCCAACGACCATGTCGCTCAATACAAGCAAAGGATGATCACCATTTCAATCCCAAAGAATATGCGGGAAGCGTGCATATGCAAAGGATTTGGTTCAACACTGACCGGGCCAGCTTTGCAGTGGTTCATTAATCTCAATAATGGGACTATCTCTTCTTTTGCCCAATTAGTTAACATTTTTAATATGCAGTTTGCTAGTAGTCGCAAAATGGAAAAACAAGCTAGCGACATACATAGGATTGTGCAAAAATCTGACGAGTCTCTTAAAGAATTTGTGAACAGGTTTAACAGGGAAAAGGTGTCCATCCCAAATTGCGATGCTCGGACGGTCATCGAAGCGTTCAGACGCGGCTTAGATGAAGAATCAGACCTCTACAAGGAGCTGACCAAATATCCCTGTCCGACGTTCGAAGATGCTCAAGCCAAGGCATTGGCCCAAATCAGGCTGGAGGAAGACATGCAGTCCAGAAAGGCTTATGCCAATGCTGACAGCCGGAAGGCAGCGTCCAACAAACAAGCGTCATGGCGTCAAAAACCTTATGAGCGCCCGCAGCAGGTCCATAGCGTCCGTCATGTCGGGTCGGCCAGCGATTGGAAAAATGATCCTGGCCTCCCCCCCAAGCTAAGCGAATATGGTTTCAACGTCACCATGGGAGGTATCATTAATACTTTGCACTCTTTAGGTTCTGCTCTTAAATGGCCTTTCAGGAACGAAAAGCAGACGACCCATCGCGACAAATCCAAATGGTGCGAGTTCCATGGAGACCATGGGCATCATACTGACGAATGCGTCGCCTTGAGGCGAGAGGTGTCCCACCTGCTGAAGCAAGGATATCTTAAGGACCTGTTGACGGAGAAAGGGAAGCAGACGGTGTCAAAAAATGACGACTGACGTCAACCGCCGTCATCACCACCCCATGTCAAGGTAATTAACGTTATTAGCGGTGGTTCAGATATTTATGGACTAACATACTCTGCAGCCAAACGACATGCGCGAGATGGCCCAAATCAAGACGCCGTCCCAAAGGAGCTCCGATCCGTCACCCCCGTGACGCTGAGTTGGAGGCTATGCCAATCACTTTTGATGACGCCGATCTCGGCGACGACAGGGACATACATCACGACGTTCTGGTAATATATCTAAATGTCAGTAATTGCTTACTTAAACGTATGTTAGTGGACAATGGCAGTTCAGCAAACATCCTACTGAGAGGCCCTCTAGAGGACATGGGAATCGATGAGCGTGATGTCGTTCGAAAGTCTACTGTCCTTGTCGGATTCAGTGGAGAGTCCAAGCATACTATGGGAGAAGTGACTCTGCCCACCTTCGCCAAGGGAGTTAATATGCCAACTAAATTTTATGTCATTGACTGCCCTTCCTCTCATAATGTGATTTTAGGCATGCCGTGGATCCATAGCATGAAGGCTGTCCCCTCATCGTTCCATCAATCTTTAAAGTTCCCCACAAAATGGGGAGTGCAAGAGATCAAAGGGGACAGACGGATCGCCAGAGAATGTTACAAGACGTCTCTCAAACCCAGGAAAGCAGAAGCATAGCAATTACAGATGCAGGCGTTGGGAGAACAAGCACTAGTAGAAAAAGGACGATTTGCGTCCCCTCAATTGCGTCGCACTTAAACGGAAACGACGCACAGTTAGGATTTGCGTCGCATGTGGGGAGCTGTGCGACGCAAATCACAAAAATATGCGTCGTACCCTCCTCACATGCGACGCAAATTAACAATGTGCGTCGTTTGTTGCGAATGTGCAACGCATATTCCACGCACCAGTTGGAGAGATTCGTTCCCAATGTGCGTCGCACAGTATAAATGTGCGTTGCAAAAGGGTAATGTGCGTCGGACCCCTTGGCCCATCCGACGCACATCAGCCCAAAATAATTTATAACCTCTCCCTCTCCTTTTAATTTTCCCAAACCCTAAAATACTCTCAACCTAAACATCTTGGCCGCGTCTCTCTCTCCCCCTCTCCACCTCTCTCTCCCGGTCTCCCCCTCTCCCTCTCTCTCTTCCTCGTTCGTCGAAATTTAACTCTCTATAACCTCTCTCAATTCTTTTCGTTTCATTTCATTCGTTTTCCTTCTCTCGTTTCACTCGCCGAAATTTTCCCAAAATTCTTTTCGTTTCATTCGGTTACAGATCTGAAAATGGAGGCGAAGCAGGGGAGAAGGAGGGGGTTTGTGGTGCTGGCGATTTTGTGGCACGGCGTCGATAAAGCTCAGGCGGGGAGGGTGGGTTAGGCAAGGTCGGAGGTCAGGTGGTGATTTGTGCGGTGGCTGGGCGCGGGTGCAGTCAGGGGCGGCAACTGGGGTGCTGCGAATTGAGTTTTGGGCTGGCGGATGTTGTGAAGGGGTTTCGTTTCACAGCAAACTCAAACGCAATCGATGGTATTCTGATTTTTTTGTTTATCTTTTCTCGTTTTCAGATCTGAAATCTTCAGTAAGAGGATGGTATTTTCCGATGAACTTTGATTTTGAATTTTGATTCTTAATCTTTTCTCGTTTTCAGATCTGGTTCTTCTCGAAATCTTGTTGTTGCGTTTGAGGTGAAGATATGGATTGCTATGAAATTACAAGAAATTCTCAAAGATCTGGATTGCGTTTTTTTATTTTTATTTGTAATTTTATCTCCCCTTCATCTTCTGGTTAGGGTTAGAATTTCTTATTTTTTTGTATGTTTTAGTTATAGATCTGATGTTAATTGTAATGGTAATATTTTTTTCTTCTTGAAATTATAGATCTAGAGGCTGTTGATGTTAGTTTGTAATTTTATCTTCTCCATTTGTGATTGCCATTTGCCAAATTATATTTTATCTTCTTGAAGTTAGTTATAGGTCTGGTTGTGATTCCCATTTGCCAAATTCATTTCCTTTTCAATTACTGCACGCCACTATCATTCTAAGTGGATGTCCTGCATTCCTTTTCCTGCATTCGTTAGTTTTTTTAATAAAATAAAATTGCAATTTGCGTCGCACGTAGCCCAAGGTGCGACGCAAATCAATCATCTACGTCGCACCCTAGGCGATGTGCGACACACATTACCCTTTTTACCCTTTGAAGTGGGGTGGGGAGAGCCATCTGCGTCGCACCATATAAATGTGCGACGCAAATAGCTCAACCATTTGCGTCGTTTCCGCATACGACGCAGATCATTTCTGGGTCATTTGCGTCGAGGCCTTTGGCGTCGTACCGGAGTCCGACGCAAATAGGCGCCTCACATCTGACGCAAATTGCCTTTTCTGTACACTTTGACGAGCAGCAAGTGGATGAGGTCGTTTTAGACCCCAGTAACCCAGATCAGACCGTCAAAATAGGAGCTGTGTTATCTCCCGACATCAGTCAACAGGTAATAGATTTTTTGAAAGCTAACGCTGACTGTTTTGCATGGTCCCATGAGGACGTCACAGGGATAGATCCCGACGTGATCACACACAGACTCAACGTTGACCCCAACCATAAGCCAGTCAAATAGAAGAGATGTAAATTCGCTCCCGAGCGAAATCAAATCATTAACGACGAAGTCCAAAAGCTGATTGACACCGGCAAGGTAAGGGAGGTAAAATATCCTGATTGGTTAGCTAACGTCGTCGTTGTAGGTAAGAAAAATGGGAAGTGGATAGTCTGCATAGACTTTACCGATCTCAACAAAGCATGTCCTAAGGACTCGTTTCCCCTGCCGCACATTGACGCCCTTGTGGACGCCAGGGCTGGACATGAGCTGCTGTCATTCATGGACGCTTTCTCAGGATACAATCAAATACTCATGCATCCCGAAGATCAAGAGAAGACGTCATTCATCACCGATCGTGGCATTTATTGTTACAAGGTTATGCCGTTCGGACTAAAGAATGCTGGCGCAACCTATCAACGCCTGGTCAACGCTATGTTCAAAGACCAGCTAGGGGACACCCTGGAGGTCTACATAGATGACATGCTGGTCAAATCCAGAAATTCACATGACCATGTGTCACACCTACAACAATCATTCGACGTCATTCGAAGGTATGGCATTAAACTTAAACCCACAAAGTGTTCTTTGGGAGTGTCTGCAGGTAAATTTTTGGGGTACATTGTTACGAAGCGGGGCATCGAGGCCAGCCCAGATCAAATCAAGGCTATCCTCAACATCCAATCCCCGTGAAATGTGAAGGAAGTGCAAAAGTTAACAGGACGTGTCGCGGCGTTGAATCGCTTCATCTCAAAGTCTTCGGACAAATGCCGATTGTTCTATGACGTCTTAAAGAAAAATAAATGATTTAACTGGACGACAGAGCACGAGCAGGCCCTCCAAGATCTCAAGCAGTACCTCATGACGCCACCGTTGCTATCAAAACCAGTAGCCGACGAGCCATTGCAGCTATATGTCGCCGTCAGCGAATCATCGGTAAGTGCCGTCCTGGCCAGAGAAGGGCAAGATGGGCAGTTGCCAGTGTACTATGTAAGTAAGTCATTGGTCGACGCCGAAACCAGGTATTCTTCTCTAGAAAAGCTCGTCCTAGCAATAGTGACGGCGTCCAAAAAATTAAAACATTATTTTGAAGCACATTCTATCTGTGTCAAAACTAACTATCCCGTCAAGTCTATTTTAAGACATCCAGAACTGACAGGAAGAATGAGCAAGTGGGCAATAACATTAAGCAGCTACGACATCACTTATCAACCTCGAACAACAATAAAGTCGCAAGCATTAGCGGATTTTGTGGCTGACTTTAGCCCTACACTAGAGGCGATAGCCCAGACAGAAGTAAGTATGCTTGAAGTTAATACAACTAACAATAAATGGATCTTGCATGTAGACGGGTCTTCCAACTTTCGGGGCGCCGGTTTAGGCGTATTGCTAAAGTCGCCACAAGGGGACATCATAGCCCGAGCTATCAGTTGCGACTTCAAAGCCACCAACAATGAGGCAGAGTACGAGGCACTGTTAGTAGGATTAACGTTGGCTAAAGACTTAAAAGCTACAGAAGTAGAAGCATACAGTGATTCGTTGCTCATCGTCAGCCAGATAAAAGGGGAATTTGCCGCCAAAGACTCCAAAATGACGGCGTATCTGGATGCTGTTCAATCAAAGGTAAAATCTTTTGCGAGGTTTGACATTTTTCAGATTCCCAGGAACCAAAACACGCAAGCAGATGCATTGGCAAACATTGGATCAACCATGAGGAAGTCAGGGTTCAAAAGCATACATATAGTGCATCTATCGTCACCAGCGGTCCATAAAACGACCACAGCTGATGATGTCAATCACATTGTGACGGACGTCAATGACATCGACGTCAGTAATGCCGCGACTGCGTCAACAAGTTGGCAGACCCCATTCATTCAGTATCTTAAGGACGGTACCCTCCCCGAAGATAGGCTACAAGCCAGAAAGGTACGTTTCAGGGCCTCAATGTATGTTTTACTTGACGGTATACTTTTTCGAAAGTCCATCGCAGGGCCGTACTTGAGATGCCTCGACGGTGACGAATGCCAACAAATGTTGCAAGAAATGCACGATGGATGTTGCGGCAACCATTCAGGAGGACGCAGCTTGTCCAACAGGACCTTGCGCATGGGGTACTACTGGCCGACATTGCGTCAGGACGCCGTCGAATATGCCAAGAGATGTGACGCCTGCCAGCGACATGCCGTCATGTCATACAAACCTGCAGAAAGGCTACACCCTACCATCACCCCTTGTCCCTTCATGAGGTGGGGGATGGACATTGTCGGAAAACTCCCCGAAGCACCGGGGCAAAAAGTGTTCATGTTAGCTTTAAGAGAATATTTGTCCAAATGGATTGAGGCTGACTCCTTCACCCAGGTACGCGATAAAGAGGTTATTACTTTTACGGTTTTTTCACCAAACACCCCTGACAAATAAAAAAATTCACAATATACCCTCAATGTTTCAACAATTCACCATATACCCCTGACATTTGAATATTGTGCACCAAATACCCTTTTTTTTAACGTCCGTTATTTCTCTGTTAGCCTTTATTTACAATATTACCCTTACTTAGTATTAAGTGTTTTGGTGGCAGTTTGTCAAGTGCTGGACACGTAATGCTCTAGCAGTTTATGCAACCAAAAATTTAGGGCCCTTCATCTTCTTCTTTCCCTCAACATTGTTCATCACAAATCAAGGAAAAACCCTAGAATTAACCCAGTGAAAACGATTTTCGCGAGTGAATTTCTTCGACAACTGAACTCGAGGACACATTTGTTTTGAAGAGCAACTTAGAGGAAGCATTTTCGGAGGTTTTGCGGTGGTCAAAATTCAAAATTTTGAACAAAATTCGAACTCAGGTAAGTTAAAATTTATTCGCAATTTGTTTAGGGTTGATTTCTGGGTTTATGCGTTTGTTTGGTATACACTAAAGTAAGAATTTTGCTTAAATTTGAATTTTTTTATTGTTAGGTTTTTTGTGCATGTGTTAGGATGGTAGCTGTGTGGTTGTTGTTGCATTATGGTTCAAATGACTTTGATGTTAGGGTTAGTGACACTGACTTGTGTCATTTGATTGGGTTGTTTGAGGATATAGTAACTGAATCTGAGAAGCAAAGTGTGTTCTTACCCAAAACATTTAGGCTGTTATTCAGAGGGCCTAGATCAAATAGGAAAACAGAGCTTGCATCTAGCCTTGAGTTGATAAAGTTGTGGGATATGTATTGGGGTAGTGACACCATTGAACTTTGGGTAGAGGAAACAGACAAACCTAGTGTAGTGTTTAGGTCATACTTAGCTTTGAAGGAACAAGCTGAGAGGGAGGTAATAGAACAGAGGAGACTTTATGAGGAGAGGTTAAGGAAGGAGAGGGAGGAGGAACTGAAAAAACAGGCTGAAGAGGAGGAAAGATTGAAAAAACAAGAGGAGGAAGAAAGGGAAGAAGAGGAGTTAAGGAGGCTCCTAGTGGCTGTGGAGGTCCCAGTTAGAGATGCTGATGCACCTGAGGTTGTGTGTGAGTATATGAGGGTTTACTCCTCACAAGATTATGTTGAGGTATTTCCTGGGGATTCACAACCCCCACAGTCACAGAACCAACCATCACCACCACCTACATCTCCACCTAACAACTCACCACCAACTGCCACCCATTCACCACCTCCCTCACCTACACCTGTCAGTCCACCTAACCACCACAACACCACATCCTTCACCTCCACCTGTCAGTCCACCTAACCACCCAACAACCTCCTTCACCTCCAATTGCCACACCTTCACAACCCCCCTCACCTCCACCTCCACCACCTAGCCCTCCTACTCTTTCACCACCACTTTACTCACCTCTACACCAGTCAACACCACCACCCTCAACTGAACAACACTCAACACCACTACCCTCCACTGAACAACACTCAACACCACCATCTGAAACTGAACAACACTCAACACCACCACCTGAAACTGAACAACCTGCACCTTCACAGCCCCTCTCAATAGAACCTCCTCCAAGCAAAGAAGGACAATCATCCAAGAAAGGTCCTTCTAGGACAAGGCCTGCTGGGTTTAGGGTGTCCAAAAGCACTGCTGTTAAGTTTGGGATTCCAAGACCTAAGATGACAGCTAATGTTAGGAATACTAGGTCTAGGGGGAAGGTAACTGAGAGCCAACCTGAGGTGAGTGAGGAGTCTAGTGATGAAGATTTTGAGCTGTTGGATGATGATGACAGCAGTGGGGATGACATATTTGAAACTGATTTCATAGAGGATGAAATCATAATTGATGCTGAGGATGAGATAGGTGACAAAGAGTTTGAAGATCACCTTGATGGGAGTGCAGCAACAGATAAGTTGTATGAAAATGGGAAAATTTGGAGGGAAGCACCATTTGGATCAATAAAATTGGAGCCTTGGCTTATCTTCCCTAACAAAGAGGAGTTCCTACAGGTTTTGAGGGATTTCTGTATACAGGAGGGGTTTGGATTGAACATAGAGAAGGCTGATAGGAAGAGGTTCACAACAACTTGCATTATGGAGTGTTGTGAATGGAGGATACATGCATCAATTATGAGTGATGATGTATCTTGGGCAATTAAGACACTTAGGGGTGAGCATACTACTTGTGGCAGACTTGAGGAGAACCCCATGGTTACATCTAAAATGCTCTGCAACAAGTTGGCTGATGAGGTTAGGGGGAACCCAGACAATCCAGTAGAGTCCCTACAAAGAGTCTGCATGAATAGGTATAGGTTGAGGGTGAAAAAAAGGTTGTTGTATAAGGTGAGGAGCATGGCAAGGGTGGAACTGTATGGGGGCTTTGATGAGTCATATGGGATGCTTCCTAGGTATGCTGAGGTCATTAAGGAAACAAACCCAGGGAGTTATGCCCTCATCAGCTGGACAGGGGATACAGCCCAAAGTCAGCCCAAATTTAAGAGTTGCTTCATTGCCTTCAGTGCACAGATTAAGGGCTTCATTAGGGGGTGCAGGCCCATTATTGGGATAGATGGAGCACATCTCAGTGGAGGATACAAGGGGGTTATGTTGACAGCAGTTAGCATAGATGGCAACAATGAACTTTTTGTCATTGCCTATGCTATTGTGCCAACTGAGAGCATTGACTCTTGGAGCTACTTCTTCAGCAATCTCAAACTGATATTCCAGCAAGAAGGGTGCAAGAGGACTGACTGGACCTTCATCAGTGATAGGATGAGGGTAAGTTCCTTAACTCTTTGTGTTTATTTCATTAAATTGTTTTAACTTATTTCCTTTTGGCTTTAACTTATTTGTTTTCTTATTTTCAGGGTGTTGAGTCAGCACTTTCTGATGTGTTTCCTCAGGCAACAAGGAGAATTTATTGCCAACATCTCTACAGCAACTGCAAGAATGAAGGCTTCAGTGGGACAGCCTTCCACAAACTATTTTGGACAGCACCTGATGCTTACAACCAATATGTTACACTAAGGCTATGGAGAAGATAGCCAAGTACAATCCCAAAGCTGTTGAGTACTTGGAGAAGTGTACTGAGCAATGGAGCAGAGCATTCTTTGACTGTGGTGTTTGTTGTGATCACAACACCACAAATTTTGTGGAATCTTTCAATGCTTGACTAAGCCATACAAGGACTTACCTTGTACTCACTTGCTTGAAGGTAATACTTTATTGTTCTCACATTTGCACTACTTATAATCACCACCATGAATTAACAATAGTATTTTCCTTTTGGTTTTATTTCAGAAATAAGATATGGTGCATGAAGAGGACTGGGGCAAGGTTTGATAAAGCTATGGACATAGGTCCTACTGATCTCACAGACTATGCAAAGAGGATATTAGAAACAAGGAGTGATGAGTCAAGGTTCTGCTATGCCACATCATGTGGAGGTGGTGAGTATGAGGTTAGGGATGGCAATGTCAACTTCCCTATTACACTTACAAACTACAAGTGTGGGTGTGGGAAATGGCAAGGCTCAGGCATCCCTTGCAAACATGCTTAAGGGTTATATTCAATCAAAGGCTTGAGCCTGCTGACTTTGTATCCCATTTTTCAAGGGGGCAGCATACAAGCTCACATATGGGGATCATATCCACCCTATGCCTGACCCCACTCAATGGCCTGACTTCAACCTCCCTCAAATTGCACCACCTGATATCAAGAGACCACCTGGCAGACCTGTCAAGCAAAGAAAAGAGGGCCTAATGAAGCTAAAAAGGGAAGAGGCACAGCTCAGTTAGGTGCAAAAAATGCAAGGAAGTGGGCCACAACTCCAGAACCTGTGGGACTGATAAAGGGAAGGGGAAAGGGTCCAAGAGAAAGGCAGATGGAGCTTCCACCAGTCAAGCAGCACCTAAGAGAGCCAAGAAGACTTCCAGGGCAGATGGAGCTTCCACCAGTGAAGCAGCACCTAAGAGAGGCAAGAAGTGATAACTTACTGTTTTGTACAGTTTTTTGGGGTTGAAAATTGACATTATAACTTTTTGTATAGCAATTGGGATTAGCACTCATAACTTATGCAAACAATATGGATTAGAATTTTTTTGTGCATTAACTTGCAAACTGGATTACAGTGCTAGAGGCCAAGAGCCCAAACTACTTTTGTAAAGCTACATTTTTGAACTACAACTATGTGGTTCACTTGAAGATTACAAATATCAATACCATAAACATGATTAGACCTACTTTAATTGTTGCTTGCATATATTTTTGTTGTTGTTAAGTTTCTTCCTAAGTTACTTCTTCTCCCAACTGTGTACTTGCGCACTATCTTCTTCTTTTCATACACGTTTTCTGTATTTTGTCTAGACATAAGTCTGCTTCCCCTGCTCATATATTCTTCATTCTGCTCAAAGGTCCCTTTGCACCATTTGAAGTTGTTGCAATCATCACACTTATAGTATAGCCTGCTTGGATTTGTTGAGCTCTCTGAACTTCGAATGCTAAATCTTCTTCTACAACTACAGTAACAATTACGGACCTTAACATAGGGATATTCATGAGAAGAGGATGAGATTTTAGTATGTAAACTCATTGCTAACAAATGA
The DNA here is from genome assembly GCF_026745355.1 of Beta vulgaris subsp. vulgaris. Classification (NCBI taxonomy): domain Eukaryota; kingdom Viridiplantae; phylum Streptophyta; class Magnoliopsida; order Caryophyllales; family Amaranthaceae; genus Beta; species Beta vulgaris. The sequence continues at coordinate 30,935,146 of NC_079203.1, read as the reverse complement.
GGATGCTAAACAGTCAAAAAAGCAACTACATTTATAAGATAAAACCCAACGGCTAGTTTTTTAAATCTGAAAAATTAGTCGTTGTGCAAAAAAGGGTATTTGGTGCAATAAGTTTACTGTAAGGGTATATGGTGCAATAAGTTTCAAACTTAACTCTAGTTAACGGCCGTTGACGGAAAGGGTAACTGGTGCAAAAAAATTAAAAGTCAGGGGTATATGGTGAATTGTTGAAACATTGAGGGTATATTGTGAATTTTTTTATTTGTCAGGGGTATTTGGTCAAAAACGTTACTTTTATATGGCGTAACATCATATGCAGGTTCGGCGTCCCCTCCGAAATCATTTGTGACAACGGTTCTCAATTCATAAGCACACCCACAAGGAATTTCTTGACTAAGTGGAACATACAACTCAGCACCGCGACGCCCAGATATCCGCAGACCAATGGTCAGGCTGAGTCTAGTAACAAGTCAATCCTCAAAGTCATCAAGAGGCGTCTCAAAGCAGCCAAAGGTAAGTGGGCGGAGGAGCTACCGTCAATTCTTTGGGCAAACAGAACTACTCCAAGGACGGCAACGGGGTAAACCCCTTTCTCCTTAGTTTATGGGTGTGAAGCTGTCCTCCCTCCCGAGGTGCGCGTCCCGACGTCGCGTTATGGGTTGTTGACGCCAGATAGGAATGACGAAGAGCTAAGCCATGACATCGTGACGAGTGTAGAGTTACGAGAAGCAGCCCTTGTTCGAATGGCGTCACAACAGCAGATAGTGGCTAGAAGCTTTAATAAAAATGTCAAGGCTAAAACGTTAATCGTCGAAGATTGGGTTTTGAGGGAAGTCTTTCAAAATACTAAGGAGCTCAATGCGGGAAAATTGGCACCGGCATGGGAAGGCTCATACAAGATTCAGAAAGTAGTAGGCAATGGCGCCTATCGTATATGCACCAAGGATGGCATGCCCGTACCAAGAAGTTGGAATGCCGTCCACCTTAAACGTTACCATTTCATTTAGTTGATAAGTTATTTTGTTTTCTTTACTAACATCCATATATAAGTTGTATTAACAGCATTATAGGTCCGTCCGTCATACAAATAAAAAGGACAGGACGTCTGGCGTCGCTGTCGTTAGTTAACAACACAGGGGCAACACCCACATGACTAGATGGACGCTCTTCCGCGTCAGACAAATCTTTACAACCTTTACATCTGCGACATCAGCAAGACCAGTGTGTTTCGTTGGAAGTGGCAATTAGCCCTTCGTCGCAACGATAACATCACTTGGCTTACATTAACAAGGTACCTTACAAGATTGCACATACATACATACTTGAGTTCATAAGTTGAACATAAGTAACATTCATTGCAAACAAACACACCATGGCGAAACGTAATTCTTGACCACAAACACGACATTGTTATAAAAGCAAATATGACATTGTTAAAAAAAACAAAGCACACAAAGCAAGAAGTTAAAATGTTGCGGCAAAATACATCATAAGTTTCAAGGTTACGGTGTCACAGCACCCTTAACTACACTATTACATAGGGTATCTCCTTGATACAGGTGACGCAACACCTCGCAGAAATCCGGAGAAAGGTCAGACGAGGTCGGTTGGCTCAACATTGGCGTCAGATTCAGCCGTCGCCATGGTGTCAGAAACAGCGGCGTCCTCAGGAAGCAGATCTTATGGAGTCCCAAAAACCTCCAAGAATTGCCTAACGTCCGCTTCCGGCGTCCAAGATGCCTTCTTGCCGTCCATGAATTGCTTCATCAATCTGGCCTTGGTCCTCCAAGTGTAGCGACTGGCCGCGTCGACCAATTCGTCCCGGAGGCTTGCCACTGTGGCGTTGGTCTCCTCCATCAGCGCAGTCATATAAGCCATTAGATCAGCATTCTGTTTCTTCTCCCAGTCCAACTCAGCAGAAAGGTCAGAGGCCTTCTTTTCTGCGTCCGTCAGTGCTAACACAGACTTCTCTACCTTTTCCCTTAACGTCTTGCACTCCTTCTCAAGAGAAAGAGCTGCAGAGCGCACTGCTAGGGCGTTCTGGACGGCCTGTAAAAACGGACGTCATTGTTAGGTATGTTCTTCGAAACATTAATGAAACACAATACATATCAGATTACTTACATGTATTTGCAGTACAGCCCCTCGTTGGCGACAATAGTCAAGGGGAGGCTGGCCAGGCGACGCTGAGGAGCGGGGAAGGCCAATCTTTCCGCTGCTGGGAAAATGGCTGACGAAGTGATTTCTCCAAAGTTCTTGGGGAGCCTCATGGTGAATGTTTCCCCCTCTTGAAGCGGTGTCTTAGCAGTCTTGGCGGCGTCAGTAGAGTTTGACGTCTTGGCGGCCTTTGACGAGATCGATGGAGGAGGCGTCATGGTTTTGCTGACAACAGATTGTTTTCTCTTCTTGGCCCTTTCCAACATTTCTGCCTCGGACAAGATGACGGTCGGTGTTTTTGATCGGTTTGACATGGTGTTTTCTGGGATATTCAAATGGCGTCATGCTAAGCGTTCGCTGCTAGGAAAAGAAGTAATGAGAAGTAGATTTACCTGACGCCATAGAGGGTGATGTATTGTTGGTAGGTTCGGTGGTAGTAACGGTGCGTTCGTCGGTAGACTAGGGCAGAGAGTCGCCGTCGGGCGCTGGTAGCTTTAAGTTGTTTCTGAACGTCCGTTCTTGGTCTGAGTAGTTTTTCAGCAGTTGGTGGATCTTGGTTTTTGAGTGGAAGGAATCTTCGACGGGTAGAGGCAGCACTTCTGCAACAACATCACAAATTAGACGGCGTCAATGATGCGGTCTATAAAAATACAACACAGGAAAAAAGAATTACCTTCGGAATTCCAGCCGTCGCGTAGGAAGCTGAGGTTTTTCCCCATAGTTTTCTTTTCCACAAAAAAATATTTCTTCTTCCAACCCCTGTCATTGGCCCCCGAGTTCTCTACCAACGAGCGGCGTCAGGGTTTCAGAAAGAAGGTGTATCTAGTGTTTTCTACTGTTTTAACTTCGTACATGTAAAGGAGATCTTCTATGGTAAAGGGCATGTTCAGACGTTCCGTCAGCTTGTCAATAACATGAATCACTCGCCAAACTAATGGCATGAGTTGGCCAGGACTAATTCGCATAATTGACAAGAGTTGCGTCATCAGGGGGTTGAGAGGGAATTTGTACTCAATCTTGAAGGGGTATTCGTAGAACACAACCCATCCCTCAGGGCAGTCGTCAGGACCCTCGTCTATTTGGGGAATCTTGATTTTCGTTGAAATGGGTAAGCCTGGTTTTTCTAAAAAAGTTTCTACATCTTCCTCAGAAAATTCGCTACTTACTCTCTTTCCCCCAATTATTTCTGATTCTATTATAACAACTTCGTCTAAGCTTTCTATGGTCTTTGAATTTCTTTTGGATTTTCTAATTTTCGGGGTTTCTTTCGGAGCCATGGAAGAAAAAGTTGAAGATGGTGAAGAGAAATTACCTGTTTGACGGAGGACGAAAACCTTTCTACACACCGGAGACTTGGAGATTCTTGGGAGTTGAGAGTTTTTTGAGAGAAATGAGGAGGGAGGAACTGAAAGGTCGAAATAATGATGGGTCTGGTTTTGAAATGAGAGTAGCGTGGGAAGTTGGTGAAAGGTAATGGGTATTTCAAGGGAAGTTAATTGACGGTTCTCCCAATGGTGATTTCTGGGGTGACACGCGTCAATAAGGGGCAATTGTTGGGCCCATGATTTCACAACTTGGCGCTAGATTGCAAAAGATTCAAAAAAGAGAGAGTTGAAGATGGGCCGCCAAAATGGGGAAGACTAGTTCAAAACGTGGCAGTTAAGTTGTTGAGATTTAAGGGGGATTTGTGCTGACAAGGCGCTAAGATAATGGAGCCACTCACAAGCTCAGTTGGCGGAGATTCTCCTAAGTGTATATATATCATGTAAACCTAGAAAAGTAGCTAGTTTTTTATCTCTCTCTCTAAGCATCTAGAACAGAACATTCACCATCTTCTTTACTACTATAATTCCCCTTGTAACAAAGAACAAAGCTCTTTACATTGTTCGATATTTGTACAACGCCGACATCATATTAGTGGATTGGTGATCAAGAGCATCACCCGCGGTTTTTCCCTTTTCGGGTTTTCCGCGTCAACAATTTTCTGTTCCTTTTATTGCTTTATTCAACTTACGTCGTTTATTTCTTTAATAATGTTGATTGCTGTTCATATATTGATCTAGTTGTTGGCACCTTAACCTTTTTAGTACTTGGTACAAAATCGGCATAAACAGTTCCCAAGAACATTAGTTTGTTCCTAGGCAGTTCTATAAAAGATAAGCAACAAACTAGAACAAGGTTGTTCCTAAGTTTAGGAACATAGCAGTTTCTAGACTTTGAAAGCAACAGACATATAAGAAAAGCTATTTAGCACTGTGAACTTAGGAACATATTGGGGAAATAATCAGAACCTTAGACTTGGTTTTGGTTTATGAATCTAGTGTTTTTATGTTGAAAAGATTTCATCTATGTGGGATAAATAAATAAAATATTTTATTTATCTTTTTGTTAGTTTATCTTAGTCATTTATTTTTCGGGGTTTCACCATAAAACCCCGACAATTTTTTTTTTGCACTATATACCCTTGCACGTTGCATAATTCAACACATGACCTCACTTTTTAAAAGATTCACATAATGTCCATAATGATTAATTAACGGTGGTTAACTTTGTTAGTCATTAATTTTTTAAAACTCATTAACCTTCTAATCCTTTATTAACCCTATCCAAATCCCACTCCTATGCTTCTCTCCCTAACCTATTCAACTTTGTCCCCCCTTCTCCTCCACCACTAACACCACAAAAGAAGCCACGCACCACCCAACCCCTCCTCTTATAACAACCACCATCAGCCATACCTCTCCTCCCCCTATACTTGCACCACCCACCACCACCCCACACTCTCTCCACCCAACCCCCACCACCTCTGGCTTACTCTCTTTACATCTTCAGAGCCTTGAAGTCATGATACTAAAGTTTAATTTGACGACAGTCTTTACAAAAATTGACTTAATCTTGTTCTTGTAAGGATCTCTCTTCCCAAGTCAATGTGGAATTATGTTCCCAAGTCAAATGCAAGCTGGTGTTGGAAGAGTATTTGCTCAGTTAAAGAGCAATTAAAGATTATCTACACATAGGAGGACTTATGTAATATGAGCTCTTATTCTGTAAAGCAGATGCATGAAGCACTAAATGGTGATCAGAATAATGTGACTTAGGATAAGGTTGTATGGAATAGAATCAGTGTGCCAAAACATAGATTTATTGCCTGGATGGCTGTATAGGACAAGCTACATACAACAAAAAAGCTGGCCTCATATGGAGTGAGTATGACAGACTTGTGTTTAATATGTGGAGATGCATGTGAATCACATTAGCATTTATTTTTTAAATGCAAATATAGTTCAAGCTGCTTGCAGATTTTGAAGGAGTGGCTTAATGTCAGACATCAGACTGATGATTTACAACAATTAATTACTAGGATACAGCGTAGCTGCAGATCTAAATTCTGAAAACAGGTTGTTTTTGCTGGGTTGATTGCAGTAATTTACTTCATTTAGCAAAGTAGGGATTCTGTCTACTGGAAGCAGTGTATAAAGAATATTGAAGCAGATATGAAGCAGTTGAAACACATAGTGAAAAGGAGAATCTTAGCTGTCTTACCTAGTAAGATTTCTAGAATAGATCATGAATGACTGATGAGATTGTAGTACTGTAATGTTTTAGTTGCCACTAGCAGTTTACCTTCCTTTGGTTGGGGTTCCAATCTAGTTGGTTCTCCTCCTTAGTTTTAGTTTTGGCTGTAAAATTGGTGCTTAATTAATCAAATTTCTTACTTAGCAAAAATAAAACGGATCTCTCTTCAGATTGAAGTAAGACTGGGGATTCCTAGGCTTCATATTATGTTTTCGACAAAACTCGCAGCTTCAGCCAATGCCTTAATGGTTAGAAGGGCTCTCTTATCATTGGAAACATAACAAGTAAGTTTCTCCACTAGGTAGTCAGTTACGAGAATAGACACAATCGTGTTTGCAGTCACAAGTAAAGGTTCTTTCTCAAAATCAGCAGTGGAAACAAAAACATATTTATCTATGAAGATAAGATTTTCCGGTTGGATCGTGTGGACCATGCAATTTAAAGTTCTCTTTTAGAATATTAAGGTCAGTTGCACGATTTACTATGTTAAGCTTAGGCAGTTGGTCAAGGACCCAAGAGAACACAACTCATATCTCACAAGTTAAAACAACCAGGATTAAAACAGGGAAAATTTACAAATTGAAACAAGGAAATCAAGGAAAAAATCTGCAAGAATTTACAAATTAAAAGAGGGAAAATAATCATGGTGCTCTTTCTCTCACAAATTGGGTGGAGATGGTGTTCAGAGGTGGAGGAGGTTATGTGGAGAGAGAGGAGATATAGAATGTGAGGTGTTATAATGATTAATAATGGTAGGGGTTGGGAGGAGAGTGTGTGGGGTGGTGGAGGGGGTTGGAAGGTAACAGATATGAGAAAAAGGGGTTAATGAGGTCAATAAGAGTTTAATGACTAACAGAGTTAACGTCCGTTAGTCATTAAGGGTTTTTTGTGGATTTTTTTGGATAGTGGGAGTATATGGTGAATTCTGAAACTTGCAGGGGTATATGGTGTAAAAAAAATTATTGGAGTTATATGGTGAAAAAATCGCTTATGTTTAGTCATGAAAAATAATCTCCATATTTTGAACTGGTTTTCTCAAACTTATCTTTAGTTTGTTGAACATGGGTTTTATCTACTGGTTTAGATTAAATATGATTAAAGCCATTAAAGTTTTGTTCCTTAGATCTAACTGAAAAATATAACGGTTAATTATTTAGAGATATGGATGCATTACTATTTTCGTAATACGAATCTATAAATAGGTCATTGTAATTCTCATTTGGTGTATTATTGTCTAAGTATATTTAGAAATTAAATATCTTTAGACATATTTTTGTGTCTCCCCATTTAAGGATTCAATAATCAAACATATCCAGGTCTTAATTGGTCCGACCCCAGGGTGGAGTAGTCTGAAAAGTCATCCCAAAAACTATTTCGGAAAAGTGTTAAAGTTTTATTTTAAAACTCAATTAATTGTTCATGATTATTAATTGCATGTTGAGCTGAAATCTCTGAAAAGCCCATTAAATTGTATAATAATAATTAATTATTTTATTTTAATAAATAAATATATATTATAAGAAATTTTTATAGTTAAAATTGAATTTTATCTCGTACAATCATATTACCAAAGTTAAAAGATAAATGACAATCTTCAAAACACGTTTATGGAAAAGCTGGAAAAGGCGCGTCAAAAGCCAAGGTGGTGTGCCTAACGCACGTTGATGCGTCAGGCGCACCATTCTCCACTTATGTCAGGTGCACCTATCTACATATGACACGGGGTATGATGTGTCACACAGAGACGTGCGTTTGACACACTCATTTGCACGATGCGCAGTTTTCTTTATTATCTTTTTCAAAGCGCCTGCCACATGAAAGCTTTCTACCGGGCATGCCGCATCAGGCGCACCAATGTGCGTCTGACACGTAGATTTGCACGTCACATGTCAACCTGCGCCTAGCACAATTGGTGCGTGAATGGCTGAATCATTTTTCCTATAAATAATCTTTATTTTCGTACAATTTTATAACAATTTCAATACTCGACTTTAATAAAATGACTTTCAATACTTTACGAAACTCCCTACGAAACCTCTCCACAAAAACTCATACCTTTCAAATCTACAAACATATAAACACATATTTTTCAGCCATACAAACATTCATGCTTTCAGGATTCACGATTGCTCGTCCCGAAGGTTGTCAATTTCGCAGACCCAAGCCACGGTACAATCATGAGGGTCCTTGAATTAATTCATTATTTTATTATTGAAATCACTAATTGTTTCTTTCCTAATGTAGATCTTTAATATAAAATTCATTCTACTATAGATTCTAATCGTTCTTTCCTTTTATTTATTTTCATATATTATTATATGCTCGCCTGATTGCTCTATGCATGATTTAATGCTTTTATCACCCATTAGTTACTTTTTCTAATCATCAAGACCTAAAGAAATTTTCTAACATTAATCAGATTAATTTGGACAACCTGCTAGGTAACTTTTAATTTGATTGCATAATAACATATCACTAAACATAGTTTTTTATATGTTTCCTAAACCAACCTAGACTAAATTTTTTTAGGGTGAATGAAAATACTATTTGGCTATTCTATTGCCTAAAAATTGATATGAATCGATATTTAGTAGAGGCCATAAATGGGTGAATGTGGTTCCTAACCATGTTCGTACCCTCCATCCCGAACTCAATTTTTGGTTCATTGAACATCTATGGAGTCAAGTTGGGGAAATCTATATTGGATAAGTCCCTATCTAATTTGTCCCTATGATTTTTCAATATCCAATTAGTTTTATGAGTCTTCCTTTAAAGACTTGTTGGCGACTTTTTCAAAATAGTTTTCAATACGCGCTCATCCCGCGTAGGCCAAATAAAAAACATGTCTATAATTTGGCGGCTTCACTTGGGAGGATTTTAAAAAAATAATTTTTTAAAATGAGTGGGTGAAACTTGAAAAATACGATTCATTCTCTTTTTATGTATTTGAATAATATACTATTTTTCATATGCATGGCTACTGCTCAGCCGCCATAAGGACAATTTACCTTGCCTCATTAGCACATGTTCTATGTGTGAGGTAACCCCTGGGGGTTTTTCGCTTTGTCCTTCCAGAAAGCATTCCGAGACATAGTATTGGATCTTAGTCATAAGCAAACCTACCCAACCAAGGCATTGCTCTCTTGTTCCTGACTTGAGAACTAGAGTGCATCTTACACGTGGCCACCTCTTTAAGTAGAGGTACCAAGCGTGAGATCAATCTCTTAGTCATGGACCCTTTCAAACTAAACCCTAAACGTGACTATAGTTTCAAACATAGAACTTGACTTTAGGTTGGAACTTTTGCAACCATGTTATATGACATTTGCTTGTGATTGTAATTTTGCCTATTATTAATCTAACAAATTATCATTGTTATGCATCGTACCAAAAATCGCGTCCAAAAACAAACAATAAATCACAATTGGCCAAAACTTCACCTAAATAACCGATAAACGTGTTGGACGAGTAGTACGCTAAGCGCATTAATTTGCGCCTGGCGCACCACTCCCATCTCAGATGCATGGTTGTGCGTCGTGCGTAGCAATGTTGCGCGATACGCAATCCGTGCATCACATGCTTTTCGTCGAGTTAGTCATCGTGGTGGTCGATTTAGTCATCGTGGTGGTCGATTGTATTTTCGGTCCTTCTGCATTCGCATGATTTAATTAGAGGTAAATTCAAGGAAAAAATCAGTCTTTTCATACAAGGTCGAGTATGTCCTAAAAAGTGCATCTAGCAAACTGGTCATGGTAGAGTTAGAATCATCATGCATGTCTATCTTCACCCTGCTACTCAATTAATCTTCCCTATCAATCTTCCTTTAAAATCAATGCTGCACCCATGTCTATTCTCCTTTTTCAGAAAAGCATTTACTAATCATCATCATACACGACATTTACAATAATATTTTAAAAATCAATCCATCATGTTTTCCTAACAAAAGATAAAAAAACAAGGGATCCCTTTGAGAAACAAATTTCAAATATTCTAATTCCAACGCTTCAATCCAGTTGCATTCATTTTAGGTCCATATGCATTAAAGTCCATTATGCATTCAAATAAGGTGTATCTAAATTCGAGTCCATGCATTCATATTAGGCACTAGTGGAAAAAAGCAGAACGGCTGCACTGAAAATGGCATGTAGGGCTGCGCTTTTTGACAGCAACCCTTTCCATAGCAGCCCTTCACTTTTCAAGTAGGGCTGCGCTAGTCAGGCGCAGCCCTTCACAAGGAAGGGCTGCGCTTTTTACTAAAAAGCGCAGCCCTTCTAAGCTTAAAGGGCTGCGTTAGATGGAACTAGCGCAACCCTTCTTGGAAAGAAGGGCTGCCCTTCTAGGAAAGAAGGGTTGCGCTTGTTCTAACTAGCGCAACCCTTCTTCTTAGAAGGGCTGCGCTAGTTGGAACTAGCGCACCCCTTCTGTGACACAAGGGGTGCGCTAGTTCCAACTAGCGCAGCCCTTCACTGATCTTTTTTTTTTTTTTTTTTTTTTTTGCATCACAACAGCCTGCATCACAGTGCACACAGCAGCCACCCCCACACCTACCCCTGCCCACCCTCACACCCCACTGCCCCCACCCCACAGCCCCCTTCCCAGCAGCCACCCCACACCCAGCAGCCCCCACCACCCCACCCCCACCCAAAACCTCACTTGGACAGAAAAAAAATTTGCAAATTGCAATACGATAATATATGACAAGTGGAGAAAGGTAATAATTAACTTCAAATATATTTAATAATGTAAAAAGTGTACATAGGATTAATAGAAACTAGTACATTTGAGCTAAATATCATCCTATGCAATCATCGGTAATGTGGGACGCCAACTTATCCCGAACTTCATCAATTTCTTCTTTGGGGAAGTTCCTCAAACGTGGTGTGGGATTCGCATAAACCTTGCAAAACAACCAAGGAATAAACACATATATAAGAATTGAATCATTTTACCATAGTTAGTACTTCTAAAAATGACATATACCTTACCGAAATTCAATAAAAATCAAATGCAAGCCCAAAAGTCTACACACTAGTTATAATATATCTCATATAATCATGTTCAAACAAAATTTGGGGTTAAATGACTTAATAAGTACATTTTGGGAGCGAAAAGGCCAAAATAGGCCGGAAATGGCCTTTTCGTTCCCGAAATGCAACCAACAACAAATGCAAGCCTAAGAATCTACATACTAGTTATATTATGCCACATATAATCATGTTCAAAGAGAATTTGGGGTTAAATCACTTCATAAGTACATTTTGGGAGCGAAAAGGCCAAAATAGGCCGGAAATGGCCTTTTCGTTCCCGAAATGCAACCAACAACAAATGCAAGCCTAAGAATCTACATACTAGTTAAATTATGCCATATATATTCATGTTCAAAGAGAATTTGGGGTTAAATCACTTCATAAGTACATTTTGGGAGCGAAAAGGCCAAAATAGGCCAAAATAGGTCGGAAATGGCCTTTTCGTTCTCGAAATGCAACCAACAACATATGAAAGCCTAATAATCTACATACTAGTTATATTATGCCTCATATAATCATGTTCAATGAAATTTGGGGTTAAATCACTTGATAAGTACATTTTGGGAGCGAAAAAGCTAAAATAGGCCGGAAATGGCCTTTTCGTGTCCGAAATGCAACAAACAACATATGCAAGCCTAAGAATCTACATACTTGTTATATTATGCCTCATATAATCATGTTCAAAGAGAATTGGGGGTTAAATCACTTCATAACTACATTTTGGGAGCGAAAAGGCCAAAATAGGCCGGAAATGCAACAAACAACAATTGAAAACCTAAAAGTTACATACCTTTCGAAGATCACCAACATCTTTGCAATAGTTGACGATATCGAGCATGAACCTCATGACGTAATACCCACACGCACGTCCACCTTCTTGTACCAGACACTAAAATTCACCAAAGATGCAATAAATGACATGTTAGATGTGTATTATGTGTTTCTATAAAAGGATGCAAAAAAATACTCATGTTACCTCGACTTAATACCAAACAGGAGGTTTTGGTTGTCGAAGTCCAGATGCAGATTATCTCTTCATCACACTACATCAATACATTATTATAAGATTAGATGCACATTTTAATATTTAATAAGCCAAGTGTGCATATAGTTTCGATTAGGCTACCTATTTAACAATGATTTGACTAGTAAGGACCGTATTGTTCCTTTACGCAAAGAATCAAAGTGGTAGACTTCGTTACTTGACAAACATATTGCAATCAGTGTCCAATGGTTCCTACAACAATAAAAATGTTATTATTATCGTAGAACAACTAATAGGTCAATTCAATTAAAGTAATAAAAAGTGAGTTTAAGAAGCATACGATTCAATGTAAGGAAGAAGAATGATCTTATATCCACTACGAGAACATGCGTTCAAAGAATCCTTGAGATATGCTTTCACCTCCTTTTCGTTTTGTACGCAACTGTTATCTCGTACAAAGCTTGGACATAACCAACCACACATTGGCTGACTAGATTGCCTCAAATCATTGTATAATAGCCTAAGAATTCATATTATTGATAAAAATTAAACTTACTTATTATGGAAGTTATTATTAGTTGGATTGAATACTACTTAATTAAGGCATATATGTATATTTATTAATTTAATATACTAATAAAGTATTACCTCATGAATGTTTGTATTATGGAAACATTCAACTCTTCCTCAAGTAAGAATTCTTTAATATAGCCCTTAGAAATGAAGGTCGATGTTTCCTCAATGTACTGAAATTGGTGGTCCGACAACTTAATCTCAATCATTGCTTCATCGTCTGCATCCCTAACGCACTCATGTAGCCGGAAGCACGGTTGAGTAAGGCCTTGCACCACCTCCATATCCGTAATGAGTGGAGACTTTGCCGTAGAAACATTTACTTTCTCCACTTGGGCACGTCGGCCTCCCTGAGGTGAAGCTACATTCTTTCCTTTCCTGTCGGCCTTCCCCGAACCCTAGTAATTAGTTAAATTAAAAGATATTACTGACAAGGAACTATAAAAGAAAACTATGTATATAACTTATGTTAATCATTGTACCTGATCTGATAACCGCACCAATGCACGCGGCCATAGAACATAACTGCCAAGGGCATCAGTCAATTACTATACACCAACTTCTGCATCCGGCAGCGGAAGAGGAAATGCTTCGAAACCGGGCACAATGTCTAAAACGGTGACCACATAGTGAATATCAGCGACTGGCCGGTTGTGCAATCGTACCCGGTCCCTAGGGGGCTGTGCAGATCCATAAGCAACGATAATGAAACTACCATGACCATATCCTTGATTTAATAGCTCACATGGTTTACTGACCTTCCGCCGTTTCACAGGATCCTCAAGTACATTTATCCCTTCCGTGTGATCTACACGCATATAGTTCTCCGGCATATTTACATCATCTTCCACACAAATTCAGGATAGGTAAAGGGGGAGGTCCTCAAATGCATCATATTCTTCCTCATTATCAACATCACCAATACCGAGGATACTCCTTTTACCAGGTACAACAATTGACCACTTATGATCAGCAGGATCAGTTACAAAAAATACTTGCTTGACTTGTGATGCAATTACAAATGGCTCCTCAGTTTCACGTAGACGACTAAGGTCAACAAGAGTGAAACCGCAAGGATCATCGTTTCTTACACAACGTCGATTATTGTCAACCCACGTGCAACACAAGAGGCAAATATTAAAAGTACAGTAGTCCAGCTCCCATATTTCTTGTATTCGCCCATAATAGTTGCTTTCAGCATGTACAGGCGACTTATCTTTCGAGCTTGCATATTGTGTAGACGACGCCACAAGTGAAACACCACTATTTTGTTGCGATCTTGACTTAGATCTTGACGTTCAGTCCAAAACTATACCCATTAATATCATAACCCTCATAAGAGCGTACAGCTTCACGAGGACCAAATGCTAACCACTTGACTGTTTCAGGAACACTTTCATCCAAATCATTGAGTACTCGTTTATGAAACCAATCAATGAAAGTCTTGTTATGCATTTGCGTCAATGCCCTCACTCCTTTTCCAGGATTGCTAACACGTAATTCCTCCATATGTTCACTTAAATAAGGATGGACATCTGGTACGTGATGCAATACAAATAAGTGAGCTTGTTTACGCTTTTCTACGGAAGGTGTGATCAATTTTGAACCAATTGTACCCTTGCCCTCAAGTCTGCCCTCGTGTCGGGATGTCGGAAGTCCAACAGGATCAACACTAGCAAAATACTCAGCCACAAAATTACTGATCTCTTCACCCACAATCCCTTGAATTATACTACCTTCTGGTTGTGCAGGATTCGAACTTTATCCTTCAAAGTTCCCATATATCTCTCAAAAGGATAGCACCACCTCAAAAACACTGGACCACACAGCTTAATTTCTCGAACTAGATGGACAATGAGATGGACCATAATGTCAAAGAATGCGGGGGGGAAATACATCTCAAATTTGCATAGAGTTTCAACTACTCTAGCTGCAAGGAATCGAGGGTCGACGGGTCTAGGACTTTGCTGCAGATTGAATGAAAAAATGAACACAGTTCTGTAATGGTGTGCCTCACATGCTTTGGAAGTATCCCACGAATTGCAATCGGTAAGAATACTTGCATCATGACATGACAATCGTGCGATTTCATACTCGATAACTTCAACTCACCATTTAAGGTAACAAAGCGCTTCATATTCGATGAGTAGCCAGTAGGGACCTTAATGCCATACAATGACTCGCAAAAAATCCGTTTCTCTGCACGCGACATCGTGTAGCAAGCTGGTGGCAAATAATTCTTCTCCAATCCTCCACCTTTTTACTTTTCTGAGTTTCATCATCAACCCTTTCCTCCCCTCTTTTCTTCTTCCTTCCGTCCCTTTTCTGAGCCCACAACTCTGGTCGAATCCCCTCTTTTTCCAAGTAAAGTCGTGACGCCTTAACATCTTTTGTCTTGCCCGGAATATTCATAAGTGTCGCGATAATAGCTTCACAAACATTCTTCTCTATGTGCATGACATCCAAACAATGTCTGACCTTTAGATCTTTCCAATATGGGAGTTTCCAAAAAATGGACTGTTTTTTCCATAATCCTGTAGGTCTATCAACCTCACTAGCAGGTTTACCAAAGACTGTTTCAATGCCCTTCACCTGATTATAAACTTCAGTACCAGTTAATGGTCTATGAGCAACTTCTTCTTCAACCGTCCCATCGAATGCCTTCTTCTTAAACCGATAGGGATGGTCGCGGCTGAGGAGCCTTCGTGTGCGCATATACACATGTTTGCAGCCCTTAAGGTGTGTAGATTTCATGTCATCTAAACAAATCGGGCAAGGTTGTTTTCCTTTAGTCTTATACCCAGATAAGTTCCCATAAGCTGGATAATCGTTCATAGTACAAAAAAGCATGGCACGCAGAGTGAACATCTCATTAGCATACGCATCAAATACTAACACTCCTTCGTTCCACATCTTCTGTAAATCTTCAACAAGCGGCTGAAGGTATACATCTATGTCATTTCCAGGTTGTTTGGGCCCCGATATAAGAAGCGACAACATCATGTACTTGCGTTTCATGCACAACCAAGGAGGCAAGTTGTAAACCACTAAAACTACTGGCCATGTACTATGCTGCGAGCTGAGATTGCCAAAAGGGTTCATGCCATCCGTACATAATCCAAGCCTGAGATTCTATCCTCATTACCAAATGACTTATGCACCCTGTCGATAGTTTTCCACTCAGGCGAATCAGCCGGATGCTTGAGCAGACCGTCTTTCTTCCTACGATCTGCATGCCACCTCAAATTCTTCGCATCTCCTTTAATTGAGAACATGCGCTTAAATCTAGGTATTATGGGTAGATACCACAACACCTTGGCTGGTGGTCCTTCACTACCTCCAGCTCCTTCACGCTTGTACCTCGACAATCCACAACGTGGACACTCATGTAAATGCTCATACTCATTACGATAAAGCACACAATCGTTAGGACAAGCATGTATCCGCTCGTACTCTAAACCCAAAGGACACATCACTTCTTCGCATAATAGTACGACTTTGGCAGTTCATTTCCATCAGGGAGCATCTCAGCTAAAACTTCCAACAACGATGTGAAACTAGAGTCCGTCCAACCAGCGTTCGACTTAATGTTGAACAGTGTTACCACCGCGGAAAGTTTGGTGTACTTTGTACAACCTGGATACAACGGCTTTTCAGCAGCCTGGACATAGACTCAAAAATACGAGGTCGTCTACACGACTGATCTTCAACCTCGTGTATCATCTCGTCTACCCGATCCCTATCATCATCTCCAAATTCATCATCCAAATTCTCATCCCCTAACTCATCATCATCCTTCTTTTTTTCTTCACATACATCATTCTTTACTCCAGAGCTTCCCATATACCTCCCCTGCTCACCATGCCAAACCCATAAATGTGGTATTGAGGCCTAAACCCACGGCGAAAGACATGCTCCCTAACCACATGTATACTACTAACCTTGCTCACATTTCTACAATCCAAACAAGGACAATAAAAGTCGACTGCTCCAGAGGATGTTTGATATTCTAATGCACTTCTACAGAATTCCGAGACCCCATTCACAAACTCAATCGATTCACGACTACCATACATCCAAGTACGATCCATCTCATTCAAGAAGACCACCTCTAATAATTAAACACAACATTCATTATAATGCATCAATCATTATTAAAGTACACTACACTCACATATTCAAATCACACACGTATACAAAGCTAAGATAGTCACATGTTCAATTGTATGCATGCAGTCAAAGGTCCTTATCACTCCAACCTAACCCATCCTTGGACGTCTAATCTCACTAGTGAATATATGCCAACTTTTCAATTCTAAGGAAAATCCGGCAGCATTTCCCTACAGTTCTCCAAGTACACAATGTAGATAATTGCTTATCTACATATGTACCCAGAGAACAATGTAGCGAAACGATAAGCCAAGATTTTCCTCAGAATTGAAAAGAAGACACACATTCACCACCTAAGTGAGATCAAACGTCCAAGAACAGTCCCAAACCGGGGACTATTCAAGACTTACTCCTAATGAGTAATGGGTATCTAGGCATATATGATGATGATGATTCAAACAACTTTAAATTTTCATAATATAGCTAAATCACATTGCGTTTTCATACAATCTCATATCAACAAATAATATATATATACATTATAAAAAATACATATATACATCAATAAATTATCAACTTTGTCTACATGTTAAACTATTTATTAGTTACTTCTTAACACCAACGACGAGCAATGAAGAGAAAAGAGCTACTTGGGACTTTATTTGCCTTCCTTAGCCTCTTCTTCCTACAATTGACAAAACCCACATTGCACATTAATCATTTAATTCAATTAAGAAAAACAAAAGTAACTTAAAAACAAAATTAATTCATACCTAATTAACCACTCAAATGGTGGAGAAGAGAAGGGTAGTGGTGATGGTGGAGAAGAGAAGAGAAGAGAAGAGAAGAGAAGTGGTGCAGTGGGGGTGGACCAGTCGAGTTAGGTTGAGAAGAGAAGAGAAGAGAAGTGGGCTGCAGTGGTGGTGCACTCGAATTCCGTCGGGCAATGTGGTGGTGGTGGTAGTGGTGCACTCGAAAAAACTCGCCAATGTGGGTGGTGGAGGAATGTGGTGGTTGTGGTGGTCGCGCAAAGTGGTGGAGCAATGTGGGTGGTGGTGGTGTGTCGAATTAGGGCTCGTAAGGTGGTGGTGGTGCACTCGGTTTTCGCTCGTAATTAGTCTAAGTGAAAGAAAGAGGGAAAGTGGGAAGGATAGTGTACATGCGCGCTTTTAGTAAAAATTCACTCGAAAAAAATAAAAAGCGCAGCCCTACCAAGCAAGAAGGGTTGCGCTTTTAAAAAAAGTGCAACCCTTCACTTAGTAAGGCTGCGCTTTATTAAAAAGCGCAGCCCTTTTCAAAGTGAAGGGCTGCGCTTTTTTAAAAAAGCGCAACCCTTCTGTTTTGTAGTGCTGCGCCTTTTTACAAAAGCGCAGCCCTTCAACAATAGGGCTGCGCTTTTATCAAAAGCGCAGCCCTTCTTGCGCAGCCCTTCTGCTTTTTTCCCCTAGTGAGGAAAGCTAGCATTAGAGTCCATCTTAGGCCCATATAAGTCTAGCTCATGTCAAAATCTAGGCCCAATTGCATCTTAACGTGAACCCTACTCTAAGCCTAATCCCATAAGACCAGAAGGGCACCCTTGGAGTTTAGAAACGCTACTCACCTTTAAGACCATAACGACCACCATTGACCTAGTGAAGCTAGTCATCCCTTTTAACACCATAATGACACCCTTTGACCTAGCTAAACTACACTATTACATAATTGAATTTAAGTAACACATTTTGGTAACACTTTGTAAAGTCCCAATTTTCTTGACTAAACATTTAGCACTTTATTTTCTTATAACACCTATTGTGACACTTCAACACTACTACATTTTGAAGCAATTGCAACGGTATAATGCAATGGTTGACCATAATATAACGATTGACCATAATGCAACGATTTTTTACAACAGTCCTAGTTGAATTGTTGCACTAGAGTGTCAAGTCCAACGACCTCTCAACTATTACAACAGTTTCAAAATAAACGTTGAAATAGGACAATTGGGTATTGTACTTGTATACAGTACATAAGGGTATGAAATGAAACAACCTACTTATTTCTCTTTTTCTCTTCCCGTTGAGATTAGAATAATTTATACCCAAGAAATCCAAACCCTTGTTTCACCCCTCTCTCTTTGCCTCGTCATTCTCTTTCTCCCCCTCCTGCGCTACCACCTCGCCAGAGCCATCTCGGTGTTCCCATTCCTTGTCCCTTTCCTCTAATGCATTGATGTCGCACTCCTGTTCGTTTTCTGTTGTGCGATGTTGTTGTTCTGCATCTCTACTATGCATGTGCTACTCGTCGCCGCCCCCGCTTCCATAGACGTTGCTGCCTCCCTCATTGTTGTGTTGGTTATAGGAGATTTCTAGGTTTGCTTCCTTATTCCTCCAATTCGTTTGCTTCTCACTTTGGGAGAAAAATCAAAAAAGAAGGGTAAACCCTAAAATTCCTCCCCTCTTCTCTTCGATACTCGTATCTAATTTAAATTGATAATGTCACAGATAGAATAATTCATGTTGATTTTCTTGGCCTGTTCAATTTATTTTTTCTGTTATTAGTATTATTTTACACATTCTTTATTTATGGTTTATGATGCTTGATTATTTCCTAATTCTGGTTTTTTTGGTGGATAACACTTTTGGGTATTTGCGCATTTTCCATTTATGATTCCTGGGTTTCATTTTATTCATAGTTTACGATTTCCAGTTTTTGTAAATCCTGGCAATTCATCGATTTCAGGTTGATGATGAATGTTACTTGATATTAGGTTATTAGCGCAATTTTGTTTCTATAAACAATTTTTTACATAATGTTTATTATTTTCATCTGTGAAATTTTTGACAGAATTTCTCTCGATTTTGGTTTTCTTGATGAAATCCGCTTCATGTGATCATACTATTTCTTTTTTGATTTTTGAGTGCTTATATGTTTTTTTAGGGGACGAGTGCTTTTATGTTAATTCCATGATTAATTTATAAAACTTATTTTGGAACAAATTAATTTAGTGCATTTTTAGGTATAAATTAAAAGTGTATTATTATGCTTTTTGTATTCATTTTGGTGCAATTATAATGGAAGCTTGCATTCCCTTCTTCATGGTATGCTTGCATTTTTTTGTTTTGATTTAGTTTTGTATATGAAGTACTTTTTTTCTTTACAAAGGTTAAATCATGGTGAAAGGATAACAACTAAAAAATACACTATGACTCCTGCTCATTCTAATCTTGCTATAACAGCTAGATTATATTCTTCTCTTGACACTTTAATACAACTTAAACGGACTATTGTGTTCTTAATTTTGTATCCTCGATAATATAATTTATTTCTCTTGCTACTGAACTTGGATTCAAAAGGTTCACTTTGATACAACTTAAACGGACTATTGTGGTCTTAATTTTGTATCCTCGATAACAGAATTTATTTCTCTTGCTACTGAACTTGGATTCAAAAGGTTGTTAATCAACTCTTGACTATCAGTGTGAATAACTAACTCTCTTGTGAATAGCTAACTTTGTTGATCCTATAATATTGTTTTTGATTGGTTGAAGAACTGCATATGCTTTTGTTTGAATAGGCGAAATAGCAAAGATTTTGATAGCTTTGAACCTATTATGCTCTTCATTTTGTATCCAAGATATATAGATGATTTCCATTTGTCGTCCTTCGCATTTTGCTTCCATGAGCCATCCGTTTGAATGCTGATAGTATTAGAATAAGTTTGTGGTCTTGTAATCCATCGAATATATTGATCAACTTCCTGTTCTTCATGCTCAATTTGGTTAGTTTTCTTTTTTTTTCTTTGAAACTTTGTTTTCAATGGATGAAGCATCTAAACTCACAAAATGCAAAATTTAAATTAATGTTTCATTTAGTGCCAAATTTAGTTCTTTTTTATATGTTTTTTTTTTTTTGGGAGTACTTGGCTAACGAGATGTAAATCAAACTTGTATTAGATTCTTGATTCAGATCTTGTTTTACTAGTTTTTCTTAAAAACCTGTTTAAGATGTTTAACTGTGTTAATTACATGAAAAAAATATGTTTAATGGTGATAATAGGAAATATATGCCACGAAGAATTCCATTATACTAGACAACAAGAATCGGTCTACTACTCGAAGAAGCTCGTAGGTTACCTCGTCACACAATTGTTGAAAATTTCACAAACCCAACTTTATTATCTTTGACAGTGTTCTTTGCTGCCCCCACTACTGCAACATTGGACTCACTTTTTGCCAACATATATAAAGGATGAGTTGATGAGAGATTGAGAGTAATATTTACTCGCAGAAACAAATGAGCATTTTATATGCAAAAGTTCTCTCGAAGAAAATTGAAAAACCATGAAATTTGTTTAGTTTATTAGTTGATAGACTTGTAATTATATTTTTGTAAATTTTCCTATGGGTGCATGAAAATTCTATGCATATTTTTCTTCGAAGTATAAATTTTCAAAATAAATTTATGAATATATAATTTTATATATATTAATTTTCTACTAATAATATGAAATTGGAGTTGCGTTTCCTACGGAGACTGTTAGTCTATTATAAACACTAGATCAACTACAAGAGGGGGGTGAATTGTAGTTGGGGAGATTTTCAATCTTTTTGCGGAAGTAAAACAAACTTGAAATTAGAAAGAGACAAGCACACGAAATAAGAAAGAGACAAGCACACGAGATTTTTACAAGGAAAACTTCCTAGCCCAATAAGAAGAAATAAAAACCTTGACCACGAGGGATTTTACCTCAAATTCTCTTTAATATACTAGGCCAAAATACTCTCTTTTGTACAACCTAATATTGGACCTTCTCTGTTCCTTTAGGAACTTGTTCCCCTGTCACCCTGTTACCCCTGAACACGTGACTTTTCTATCTTGACTTCACTCGAAGTCTTCTCTCTTCTCTTTCTCTTGACTTTACTCAAAGTCTTCTCTTTCTCTTTAATACAAGATTTTGTTCTCTAAATCTCACTCACTCAACACTCGAATGTATTACAAGAATAATAGCTTTGAAGAGTATTAAAACCGAAATAAACTTCCTTATTACAAAATATACAATAAAATTTGGGAAGTTATTCAAGTTTATTCTAGTTCATCGTTGAGCTATATATGGAAGATCACATCAGCTCCTATTTTTGCTCCACTAAGCAATCATGGGTGTTGGAAGTGACCCATGATCTAACCGTTGATGTAGCCATTATATCCATGATCTTCTCTCACTAACTCCACGTTCAAATCCACCTGACTTAATTTATTCTAAAGATAATAGTAAAATTAATTCAAAGTTACAAACTTAATTATCTAGTAGGAATTAATTTATTTAAATAACTTGACTAGGTTAAACTCATAACCATTTCTCCACAAGTTATAATTAAATAAATTAACCTCAAGATATTATTAAAATTAATTCGAAGTTACAAAATTAATTATCTAGTAGGAATTAATTTATTTAAATAACTTGTCTAGGTTAAACTCATAACCATTTCTCCACAAGTTATAGTTAAATAAATTAACCTCCAGATAATATGAATTTATGTAAAATAAATTCAAAGTTACATAATTAATTTCCTATACTCAATAACATCATTTGTCATCATTAAAACCGTGAATACAACAGAGACGTTGCAATATGTTTTCAATATGAGGTATGGTATTAGTTATAGAGACGTTGCAATATTTATACAATGGTGTTACAACATATTTGGAGGCTTTGCAATGATGCCAAAATGGGACACAATATGAGTAGTAGGTTGCAATAACTATTGTATGGCTGCACTAATAATAGAGGCGTTGCAATAAGTTTGTACGTAGTTGTTGCAATGATTATCTACACCTATTGCAACGGCTGTGTCATATCTGTTGCAATAGGCCAAAAAATAGTTGCAATAGCTCTAATGCAACGGCAGCAACAACAACGGTTGTTGGACCGTCCCAATAGCTTTATTGCAACTATTTTTCGCTTTATTGCAATGGTTTTTGGGGATTGCAATAGGTCATTTATGTAGTAGTGCAATAATATGTAACACTTTTAAGTAACTTTCTATATATGATAACATCTCTAAGTAACAATAATACAATAAGTAACACTATTATATTTGAGATATGTAACACTATAAAATGGGTAACACTAATATATGTTAAATAGGTCACCCATTAGATTTTTTTTTCAAATAAAGATGTTTCAACTAGAGACAAGTTTTGTTTGGAGTAGTTATTAGCATATTGTGCTAATTCATAAAGTTAATTATACTAGGCACTATTTTTTGTCGCCATGGAAGAATATCACACATTAATCCCTAAACGCCAAAAAATCCAAATCACAAGATAATAGTCAGATTTCTCAAATTCCCAAAACATCCTTAGTATGGCAGAGAACCATTACCAACAACTTCACAATTGACATATGATTCATTGCGACGTTAAAGGGTAATTTTCCAGTGGAAACTTTTTTTTCATACGGTTTTGATCTCATATGTATTTTATTGTTTGAATTTGAGAGCAAAGATTCATGTTATACTAGCATGTTTGTTCCTTGAATTCACTCTTTTTGTAATCTAGGAAGAAAATTCAATTTTCATCATTAGTAAGTTTGAAATCCCTAATTTTGTTTTATCAATTTCTTGATTTTACTCTCAATTATGTCGAACTAATGGTTTAATGACAAATCTTAATTGTTTGTTTATTCGAGTTTGCTCCATAAGTTCTGATGTTCAATAATGGTACATATATATATATCCGTCGCTTAATCTTTATTTTACCTCCTCTCATGTTTTCTTAATTATCTACAACTTTTAAAAGTTGGAATTCCTACCAATAGATAATCAGAAAGCATTTGTAGTACTGTTTTTATGAAGATGGTTTATGTCATCTATACTGATTACAATGATAAATCAGCAATGCTAATTTTGTCATACATATTTTTAAATAAAAAAATGGACAAAAGGAGACCTATAACTTGCATACCACCCTTAAAAGCAGCAAGTCAATCAATACAAATTATTTTTCCACAAGATTTGAGTAAAGAAAGGAATGGACATGTTTTCTTCATCTTGTGTTTGAAACCACCAAGATCGATCTACTAGAGTTAAGTAAATTCAATCGCGGCAAGTTATTTGGTATTGTTTTATGATTCTGGCTACAACAAGACTTTGGGTGTGTATACAAACATAACATAAACTTGCATAGTGTACTTCTTTAGGACTTAAAATAAGTGTCTCATTCGATTTGGAATGATGTTGAACTTCTGCCTAGGAAAGTTGTACAATGTATTCAGATGGATGTGTCTATTAGAGCTAGAACTAGACTAGTTGATAAGTGGTCTGAGAGTGATAAATGTTTGGTGTCAAACTTAGTTGTTTATAAGCTTATTTTGGTAGGTGTTTGCTGGTTTGCTTTATTGTAGTGTTTGTTACTCATAAGTGCATGTACTAGTGAATGTTGTTTTGGTTTTTTGTTGCTGGCTTTTAGTGCTTTTTAGTAGTATAGTTCTTAGACTTATCTACTTCTCAAATATAATTAACAAGCATATATAATATTGTTGTTGAATATTTCATCTTAATATTTTTTATTAAAGGATCAAGAGAATCAAAATGACGAATTGGAGTAGCAACTCATGACATCGGGGTATCTATAAAAATGAATGCATATGACGAGATGATAAAAGATGGAGAAAAGATATATGACTATTAGATCTCGTTTTAGATTACCATATGGATACATTCTTGTTTGATGAATTTAATTTTAGATTGAACATACTTCCTTCGTTCTGTTTTAAATGAAACATTTACTTTTTCACACAATCCAACGCGTTTATTTGATCATTAATATTTTTAGTTGTGTACACGTAAAAAATATAAAAAAGTTATAAGTTGATAGTATGCATCGAGGCAAATCGAACATGATCCCACTTGACTATGTTTTTCTTTATATAATGACGATAAATTGAAGTCAAAATTGATCAATGTCATTTGACCCAATGTTTCACTTGAAACAGAACGGAGGAAGTATATTATATCTCATTAGTTTATTATCTATGGAAGTAGCACTAATAAGTGTACAAAGTTCTATAATTATTATAGTATAATTTTCAATTCATATATATATATATATAATAATATATATATATATATATATATATATATATATATGCCTATTAAAAAACAATTGTTACTTAATCACCCATAAGGTGCTACAGAATATGAAAAAAAAGTGTTACCTAAAAACACACAGGATGCTACTTAAAATGGTAAAAAGTGATATGTAATGTTTAATAAAGTGTTAATATAGGTTATGGTAACACTACAGTATGTTACTAATAATATGAAAAGTGTTATATAAGAAATTTCGTGTAACACTTTAAAAGTGTAATAATAGACATTAAAAGTGTTACATAAATGAATCTAAAGTAACATTTGCTTAAGTGTTACTATAGGCGATCAGAAGTGTTACCTAATAACATAGGTAATACGGGTAGATGTAACACCCAATAAAGTGTTACATATTATCTAATTTAACACTTTAAGCCAATTATAGAGATTATTAACTATGCTCCTATTACTTTTGATAAATATTATGTTAGGATAAGAAGTTGCACGGAACATCTCAAGGATCACCTAGTTGTGTAGATTAGCCATTGCAACCGCGGCTTCAACCAAGTTGCATATGGCTTAGGACGAATAATATTAGTAGTATGTAACTAGGATTTTTCTCATTCCCCTTGTTTTGTTTGCTCCAGAAGATCAGGTACAAGATACCAAACTAAAAGATATATTGTAAATGTATTTATTACAGAAATGTTAGTTAGTTAGAGTTAGTTAGAATACTACTCTATAAATAGACAAACTGTTAAGTCTATTACATACTTTTACATTGTAAGAAACTCTAAGTTTCATTCTCTGGTTTTCTCTCAATACACTTCTTCATTTCTGGTCTTATTCGTTCCTTTATGGTATTAGAGCAATAATCTCGCGTTTGAGATTGAGGTTTCTAGCTTAATTGAAATCGATCTTTATTAAAATCGATTGCAATTGTTGATATCTGAGAATCGAAATTGTAATCTACAATTTCTTGATTTTTGGAAAATTTCTGGAGGTTAATCATTAATGGCGGAATCTAATGATGCAAGAATTAACAATACTGAAGTACAAAATACTCACAATGAAGGTAATCTTGATCCATTTTACATTGCAAGTTCGGATAATCCTACCTCTTCTTTAGTTTCTGCTACATTTTCTGGCACGAATTTTATGCGATGGAGCAGAAATGTGAAAAGTGCTCTTATAGCTAAGAATAAAGAATGTTTCATTAGTGGATCATTACCTATGCCTGAAGAAAATCTTAAAGATTACTCTAGCTGGACTAGAGCCGATTACATGGTAATGAGTTGGATTCTTAGTTCTATGAATCCTAGTATAGCTGATGATTTTTCGTATGTGTCTAATTCTACTGAATTCTGGCAAGAATTATGTGAAAGATTTGGACAATCTAATGGACCTTTAGTTTATCAATTGAAGAAAGAAATTGATGGACTAAGGCAAGAGAACTTGACTATTATTGCTTATTATGGAAAAATCAAAAAGTTGTGGGATGACCTTAAGGCATTAAGATCATTTCCAGTATGTAGTTGTGGAGCTTTGGCAAGATGTAGTTGTCAATTTCTGAAGAAGATCTCTGATCTTGAAGCTGAGGATAAACTGATGCAGTTTCTATTAGGTTTAAATAGTGGTTTTGATGGTACAATACAAATATATTGTCAATGGAACCTTTGCCTACAATCAATAGAGCATTCTCAATCACTCAGCAGATTGAGAAACAGAAAGATATATCTGGTGCTATGGAGATTACAGAAAGTAGTGCTATGGTTGCTTAGAGATTTTCTCAAGGAGTTACAAGTGGTGGACAGAAGTTTCAAGTTAGACGTGATTGGAAGAAAGAAAAACTGGATAATAAGTGTGATCATTGCAAGGGTAAGGCATACACTATGGATCAATTTTTTCAACTCATTGGATACCATGAGTGGTACAATGCTATCAAATCTACCAAAGGAAGTTCAGGTGGTTTTAATAATGGAGGCAATAAGAAATTTGCTGCAAATTTGCATATTTCACAAGAAGAGAATCAGGATTCGCCATTGGATATAGATTGCAATGTGGCTGGCATAACTGGTGTGAATTCAGAAGGTCAAATGGATCAAAGCATAATGAATAGTATATGTCAAGAAGTAATGAAGATTATGAAGGGTAAACAAGAGCAATCTGCTTCTAACAACAATTCTTTTGCTAGCTTTGCAGGTGATGTTGTCATATCTTCTTGTTCTAATTTGTTAAAAGAAGAAATATGTTCTTGGATTGTTGATTCAGGAGCTTGTGGTCATATGGTGTTTGATGAAAAGCAACTGATAAATAAAAGAAAGTTAGGCAAAGAGATTAAAGTAGGCTTACCTGATGGCACATTCAGATATGTTAAACTCACTGATAGTGTTATTTTAGACAAAGGACTGGTGATACATGATGTGTTGTTAGTAGAGGGATTCAAATATAACTTACTATCTGTTAGTAAGTTAGCTGAGAAGGTTGGAATATTGGTCCAATTTACAAAGGATGCATGTTACTTTCAGGACCAATATAGTTTACATATTCTTGGAAGTGGTAAAAAGCAAGGAAGTTTGTATTACTACTTCAGCTCAAATGGTTCTCAACCTAATTCTAGTATGGCTTCTGCTTGTCATAATGTGGTATCTTCATGTTCATTACCAAATAAAACTGCAGTTGGTAGACTGAATAAAGACATTGGTGTAGATAATTTGGAATTGATGCATAGAAGACTAGGTCATGTATCTTTTTCAAAAATGCAACATATTGATGATTGTAAGTGTCAAGGATTGACTTAATAGAATTGTGGTGTTTGCTTTCATTCTAAACAACATAAGTTGCCATTTCCTGTTAGCAGCAGTAGAGCTGAGTGTTGTTTTGACTTGCTACATATAGACCTATGGGGTCCTTATAAAATACATGCTTTGAATGGTGCAAGATATTTCCTGACATTAGTTGATGATCATAGTCGTGTTACTTGGACATATTTAATTTATTACATAACAAATTACAAGTAGCTAAAACTATGTGTGATTTTTTAAGTATGGTTGATACTCAGTTTGGGAAAAAGATCAAGCAAGTTAGATCAGATAATGGGACAGAGACTATAAAGGAAGAATGTTTGAACTTGTTTTTGTCAAAAGGGATATTGATGCAAAGAAGTGCTCCTTATGCTCCTCAACAAAATGGTAGAGTTGAGAGGAAGCATAGACATTTATTGGAAGTGTCTAGAGCACTCAGATTTCAAGTTAATTTGTCCAAGAAATTCTGGGGGGAATACTTATTGACTGCTACACATCTAATCAACAAGCTTCCTACAAAAGTGTTGTCTTGGAAGTCTCCATATGAGGTAATGTTCAAACAAACACCTGATTATAATAATCTGAGATGTTTTGGTTGTCTATGTTATGCATATAATGTGCATATTAAAAGGGATAAATTTGATTCCAGAACTAGAAAGTGTATTTTTATAGGTTATCCGTATGGACAAAAAGCCTATAAACTCTATGATCTTGACTCTCATACTACTTTCATATCCAGAGATGTTGTGTTCTTTGAACAACTTTTTCCATATATATCATACTGAAAACTCCATAATGCAGGCTTATACTCCTAATCTTGTCTCATTTCATGATACATCTATTTCAGATGGCTGCACTAATAATGTTGCTTTTATTCCATCTTCTTCTTCTTTCAATTCTCCAAATAATAATCATGTTCACTAGTGGAAAATAAGTACGGTTGCGCTAAAAAAGCGCAGCCCTTCAAGCATAGAAGGGCTGCGCTTTTAAGGTAAAAGCGCTTCCCTTCTAAGCTTGAAGGGTTGCGCTTCTTTCAACAAGCGCAACCCTTCTAAGCTTGAAGTGTTGCAGCCTTCATGTGCCCTCTTGCTTAGAAGGGCTGCGCCAGTTGAAAAAGCGCAGCCCTTCTTCTTAGAAGGATTGCGCTAGTTGAAAAAAGCGCAACCCTTCTTCTTAGAAGGGCTCCGCTAGTTGAAAAAAGCGCAACCCTTCTAAGCAAGAAGGGATGCGCTTTTTTCAACTAGCGCAAACCTTCTTTTTTAATTTTTTTTTTCAAAATAAATACAACCCTGCCACACCCCAGCCTTTCCCTTCCCACCCACAGCCCCTACCCACCACACCCACAGCCTCTGCCCATCCCCACACCTTCCCAGACCCCTGCCCACCCCCTGCCCACCCCGTGCTGCCACCCCTGCCCACCCCTGCACACCCCCCTACACACCCCTGCACACCCCCTGCCCCCCTACACAGCCTCCAGCCCACCCCTGCACAGGCCCCAACCCACCCTTGCACACCCCCAGCCACACCCCAGCCACACCCCTGCCACCAGCCCTGCACCCCCATCCCCAGCTAGGGGTGCTTATCGAGCGAGCCGAGCCCGAATAGCACTGGGCTCGGCTCGAGCTCGTTTAAAATTTTCCAGGCTCGGCTCGGCTCGTAAGCTCGCCGAGCTTGGGAGATCCGAGCTCGAGCTCAGCTCGTGATGGAAATTAGGGGCTCGAGCTCGGCTCGTGAGCTCGTTTAGGCTCGGCTCGCGAGCTCGGCTTGGCTCGAAGTAGGTGAGCTTGTTCACTCACCCATCATATGCTTTTATAACTTGATTGCCCTCTTAGCATTGCAAAGATTTCAATGTGGGACTCCATGGTTTGTTAAAGAAATACAAACTCACTATCCCCATTTCAATGTGGAACTCCATGTTTTGTTTAAGATAAACAAACTCATTCTACATATGCTTATATAACTTGGAATCCCTCTTAGCATTGCTAAAATTTCAATGTGGGACTCCATGTTTTGTTAAGAAAAAAAACTCATTATACCCTTGTTTTGTTTACATATGCTTTTATAACTTGGAATCCCTCCTAGCATTGTTAAAACTTCAATGTGGGACTCCATGTTTTGCTAAAGAAAAAATTATTAAATATTTTAAGTATTAAATAATCAACTATTTAAAAATATACTTCATTCCCTCTATGAAGAAAATAAAGTATAGTTTTTGGTTTCCAACCAAGGAGATACAAAATTAAACTTTAAGTTGAAGTAAGGAGTAGTAGCTATTTATAAAGAAAATAAGGTTGATCCTTGTTTTCTTAACCAATGTGGGACTTTAGTGCCTAGTGGAGTAGAGGTGAAGTTGGATCACAAATTAAATATATAATTTGTAATCTAAATTAAAATATAAATTAGTATTAAATTTTTTTAATATAAAATATTTTTTTAATATAAATATTTTTTTAATATAAAATAAAAAACGAGCTGCTCACGAGCTTTACGAGCCGAGCTTTGCCTAGCTCGGCTCGGCTCGTTTAAGTCTCGAGCCGAGCCCCATCTCGAGCCGAGCTTCAACGAGCCGAGCTTTGACCGAGCCGAGCCCGAGCTGCGCGCGAGCTTGTCAGGCTCATTATCACCCCTATCCCAACCCACCCAGCAGCCCCCACCACCCCACCCCCACCCCCCACCCCCCACCCAAAACCTCCCTTGGACAAAAAACAAATGCAAATGTAAATAATATATGACAAGTGGAAAAAGGTAATCATTAACTTCAAATTATATATTTGATAATGTAAAAAATGTACATAGAATTGATACAAACTAGTAGATTCGAGCTAAAATGTATGTATCATAAGCAATCATCGGTAATGTGGGTCGCCAACTTATCCCGAACTTCATCTATTTCTTCTTTGGTGAAGTTCCTCGAACTTGGTGTGGAATTCTCATAAACCTTGCAAAACAACCAAGGAATAAACACATATATAAGAATTCAATCATTTTACCGTAGTTAGTAGTTCTAAAAATGACATATACCTTCCTGAAATTCAATCAAAAACAAATGCAAGCCTAAAAGTCTACACACTAGTTATAATATATCTCATATAATCATGTTCAAAGAAAATTTGGGGTTAAAGGACTTGATAAGTACATTTTGGGAGCGAAAAGGCCAAAATAGGCCGGAAATGGCTTTTTTGTTCCCGAAATGCAACCAACAAGAAATTAAAGCCTAAGAATCTACATACTAGTTATATTATGCCTCATATAATCATGTTCAAAGAAAATTTGGGGTTAAATCACTTTATAATTACATTTTGGGAGCGAAAAGGCCAAAATAGGCCGGAAATGGCCTTTTCGTTCCCGAAATGCAACCAACAACAAATTAAAGCCTAAGAATATACACACTAGTTATATTACACCTCATATAATGATGTTCAAAGAAAATTTGGGGTTAAATCACTTGATAAGTACATTTTGGGAGCGAAAAGGCCAAAATAGGCTGGAAATGGCCTTTTCGTTCCCGAAATGCAACCAACAAGAAATAAAAGCCTAAGAATCTACATACTAGTTATATTATGCCTCATATAATCATGTTCAATGAAAATGTGGGGTTAAATCACTTGATAAGTACATTTTGGGAGCGAAAAGGCCAAAATAGGCCGGAAATGGCCTTTTCGTTCCCGAGATGCAACCAACAACAAATTAAAGCCTAAGAATCTACATACTAGTTATATTATGCCTCATATAATCATGTTCAAAGAGAACTTGTGGTTAAATGACTCGATAAGTACAATTTGGGAGCGAAAAGGCCAAAATAGTTACAAATTGGAGAAATTACACAGACCTGAGTTTATGTCTTATGATTTATTGACCTTCCGCCGTTTCTTAGGATCCTCAAGTACATGTATCCCTTTCGTGTGATCTACGCGCATATAGTTCTCCGACATATTCACATCATCTTCGACACTAATTTCAGGATAGGTAAAAGGGGGGAGGTCCTCAAATGCATCATATTCTTCCTCATTATCAACATCACCAATACCGAGGATACACCTTTTACCAGGTACAACAATTCACCACTTATGATCAGCAGGATCAATTACAAAAAATACTTCCTTGACTTGTGATGCAATTACAAATGGCTCCTCAGTTTCACGTAGACGAATAAGGTCAACAAGAGTGAAATCGCAAGGATCATCGTTTCTTACACAACGTCGATTATCGTCAACCCACTTGCAACACAAGAGGCAAATATTAAAAGTAAAGTAGTCCAGCTCCCATATTTCTTGTATTCGCCCATAATAGCTGCTTTCAGCATGTACAGGCGACTTAACTTTCGAGCTTGCATATTGTGTAGACGACGCCACAAGTGAAACACCACTATTTTGTTGCGATCTTGACTTCAGTCTGATATACCCATTAATATCATAACCCTCATAAGAGCGTACAATTTCACGAGGACTATATGCTAACCACTTGACTATTTCAGGAACACTTTCATCCAAATCATTCAGTACTCATGTATGAAACCAATCAATGAAAGTCTTGTTATGCATTTGCGTCAATGCCCTCACTCCTTTTCCAGGATTGCTAACACGTAATTCCTCCATATGTTCACTTAAATAAGGATGGACATCTGGTACGTGATGCAATACAATAAGTGAGCTTGTTTACGCTTTTTACGGAAGGTGTGATCAATTTTGAACCAATTGTACCCTTGCCCTCAAGTCTGCCCTCGTGTCGGGATGTCGGAAGTCCAACAGGATCAACACTAGCAAAATACTCACCCACAAAATTACTGATCTCTTCACCCACAATCCCTTGAATTATACTACCTTCTGGTTGTGCAGGATTCCGAACTTTATCCTTCAAAGTTCCCATATATCTCTCAAAAGGATAGCACCACCTCAAAAAACTGGACCACACAGCTTAATTTCTCGAACTAGATGGACAATGAGATGGACCATAATGTCAAAGATGCGGGGGGAATACATCTCAAATTTGCATAGAGTTTCAACTACTCTGGCTGCAAGGAATCGAGGGTCGACGGGTCTAGGACTTTCCTGCATATTGTATGAAAAAATGAACACATTTGTAATGGTGTGCCTCACATCTTTGGAAGTATCCAACGAATTGCAATCGGTAAGAATACTTGCATCATGACATGACAATCGTGTGATTTCCTACTCGATAACTTCAACTCACCATTTAAGGTAACAAAGCGCTTCATATTTGATGAGTAGCCAGTAGAGACCTTAATGCCATAGAATGACTCGCAAATAATTCTTCTCTGAATCCTCCACCTTCTTTTTACTTTTATGAGTTTCATCATCAACCCTTTCCTCCCCTGATTTCTTCTTCCTTCCGTCCCTTTTCTGAGCCCACAACTCTGGTCGAAGCCCCTCTTTTTCCAAGTAAAGTCGTGACGCCTTAACATCTTTTGTCTTGCCCGAAATATTCATAAGTGTCGCGAGAATAGCTTCACAAACATTCTTCTCTATGTGCATGACATCCAAACAATGCTGACCTTTAGATCTTTCCAATATGGGAGTTTCCAAAAATGGACTGTTTTTTCCATAATCCTGTAGGTCGATCAACCTCACTAGCAGTTTACAAAGACGTTTCAATGCCCTTCACCTGATTATAAACTTCAGTACCAGTTAATGGTCTATGAGCAACTTCTTCTTCATCGTCACGATGCCTCTCATCATCATCGAATGCCTTCTTCTTAAACCGATAGGGATGGTCGCGGCTGAGGAGCCTTCGTGTGCGCATATACACATGTTTGCAGCCCTTAAGGTGTGTAGATTTCATGTCATCTAAACAAATCGGGCAAGGTTTTTTCCTTTAGTCTTATACCCAGATAAGTTCCCATAAGCTGGATAATTGTTCATAGTACAAAAAAGCATGGCACGCAGAGTGAACATCTCATTAGCATACGCATCAAATACTAACACTCCTTCGTTCCACATCTTCTGTAAATCTTCAACAAGCGGCTGAAGGTATACATCTATGTCATTTCCAGGTTGTTTGGGCCCCGATATAAGAAGCGACAACATCATGTACTTGCGTTTCATGCACAACCAAGGAGGCAAGTTGTAAACCACTAAAACTACTGGCCATGTACTATGCTGCGAGTTGAGGTTGCCAAAAGGGTTTATGCCATCCGTACATAATCCAAGCCTCAGATTCCTATCCTCATTACCAAATGACTTATGCACCCTGCTGATAATTTTCCAATCAGGCGAATCAGCCGGATGCTTGAGCAGACCGTCTTTCTTCCTACGATCTGCATGCCACCTCAAATTCTTCGCATCTCCTTTAATTGAGAACATGCGCTTAAATCTAGGTATTATGGGTAGATACCACAACACCTTGGCTGGTGGTCCTTCACTACCTCCAGCTCCTTCACGCTTGTACCTCGACAATCCACAACGTGGACACTCATGTAAATGCTCATACTCATTACGATAAAGCACACAATCGTTAGGACAAGCATGTATCCGCTCGTACTCTAAACCCAAAGGACACATCAGCTTCTTCGCATAATAGTACGACTTTGGCAGTTCATTTCCATTAGGGAGCATCTCAGCTAAAACTTCCAACAACGATGTGAAACTAGAGTCCGTCCAACCAGCGTTCGACTTAATGTTGAACAGTGTTACCACCGCGGAAAGTTTGGTGTACTTTGTACAACCTGGATACAACGGCTTTTCAGCAGCCTGAGACATAGACTCAAAAATACGAGGTCGTCTACACGACTGATCTTCAACCTCGTGTATCATCTCGTCTACCCGATCCCTATCTCATCTCCAAATTCATCATCCAAATTCTCATCCCCTAACTCATCATCATCCTTCTTTTTTTCTTCACATACATCATTCTTTACTCCAGAGCTTCCCATATACCTCCCCTGCTCACCATGCCAAACCATACGTGGTATTGAGGCCTAAACCCACGGCGAAAGACATGCTCCCTAACCACATGTATACTACTAACCTTGCTCACATTTCTACAATCCAAACAAGGACAATAAAAGTCGACTGCTCCAGAGGATGTTTGATATTCTAATGCACTTCTACAGAATTCCGAGACCCCATTCACAAACTCAATCGATTCACGACTACCATACATCCAAGTACGATCCATCTCATTCAAGAAGACCACCTCTAATAATTAAACACAACATTCATTATAATGCATCAATCATTATTAAAGTACACATACACTCACATATTCAAATCACACACGTATACAACAAGCTAAGATAGTGACATGTTCAATTGTATGCATGCAGTCAAAGGTCCTTATCACTCCAACCTAACCCATCCTTGGACGTCTAATCTCACTAGTGAATATATGCCAACTTTCAATTCTAAGGAAAATCCGGCAGCATTTCCCTACAGTTCTCCAAGTACACAATGTAGATAATTGCTTATCTACATATGTACCCAAGAGAACAATAGAGAAACGATAAGCCAAGATTTTCCTCAGAATTGAAAAGAAGACACACATTCACCACCTAAGTGAGATCAAACGTCCAAAAACAGTCCCAAACCGGGGACTATTCAAGACTTACTCCTAATGAGTAAGTCTTAAACGGGTATCTAGGCATATGATGATGATTCAAACAACTTGTAGATTTCATATATAGCTAAATCACATTGCTTTTCCATACAATCTCATATCAACAAATATATATACATTATAAAAAATACATATATACATCAATAAATTATCAACTTTGTCTACATGTTAAACTAGTTACCTCTTAACACCAACGACGAGCATAAGGAAAAGAAAGAAATTCCTTAGCCTCTTCTTCCTACAATTGACAAAACCCACATTGCACATTAATCATTTAATTCAATTAAGAAAAACAAAAGTAACTTAAAAACAACATTAATTCATACCTAATTAACCACTCAAATGGTGGAGAAGAGAAGAGAAGAGAAGAGAAGGGTAGTGGTGATGGTGGAGATCGCGGTTGCACGTGTTGGGTGGCGAGCAAGGTGGTGGCAGACACTGTTGGTGCGCAAGGTGGTGGAGCAGTCGAGTTAGGTCGCACAGTGGCGTGGGCAGCAATGGTGGTGTAATGTGGTGGTCGCGCAATGTGGTGAGCAGTGGTGGTGGTGGTGGTGCACTCGAATTAGGTCTCGCAAGGTGGTGGTTGTAGATTTCTCGCTCGTAATTCTCTAAGGGAGGAAAGTGGGAAAAATAGAATTGCTCTATGGGTATAATGTACATGCGCGCTTCAATTACAAAAAAAATTGAACGAAGGGCTGCGCTTTTTTTAAAAAGCGCAACCCTTCACTTAGTAGGGCTGCACTTTTAGAGAAAGCGCAGCCCTTCTCAAAGTGAAAAAGCGCAGCCCTACTAACTGAAGGGTTGCGCTTTTCTTCAAAAGTGCAGCCCTTATGTTATGTAGGGCTGCGCTTTTTTAGAAAAGCGCAGCCCTTCACTAATCGGGCTGCGCTTTTATCAAAAGGGCAGCCCTTCCTGCGCAGCCCTTCCTTTTTTTTCCCCTGGTGGTTGATTCTCCTTCTCCTATTACTTCTACCTCTCCAAGCATGCCTATTCATTCTGATAATTCTTCTTCTCTGAATTCTTCTAATTCCTATTCTGACACTAATCATGATAATGATCATGATAATTCTTCTTACTTACATATTTCTTCTTCTTCTCATACTAATGATACACTTCAAAACACAAGACACATCACTAGAAATATCATACCATCAGTCAAACTAACTGATTTTGTTAACACATACATACCTCATACCACTAATTATACAACGTCTTCTAGTTCTGAATCACAATCTTTTGCTGTAAATTCTTGTAACATTGTTGAACCAAAGTACTATCATCAGGCTAATACTGATGCTAATTGGATTGAATCCATGAATAAAGAATTTAAAGCTCTTGAAGATAATGAGACTTGGGAATTAACTGTTTTACCAAGTGGAAAGAAAGCTATAGGTTCTAAGTGGTTTATAAAACTACACTTAAACCCGATGGAACCATAGAGAGACATAAAGCTAGATTAGTGGCTATTGGATATCAATAGATAGAGGGTCAAGACTTCACTCAAACCTTTTCTCCTGTTGCTAAGTTAGCAACTGTCAGAATTGTGATTGCTTTAGCCACTGTCCATAATTGGTCTTTGTGTCAACTAGATGTAAATAACGCTTTATTACATGGAGTTTTGGATGAGGAGGTATATATGTTGCCACCAGCAGGTTATACTAAGGCTCAAAAGGGAGAAGTTTGTAGACTTAAGAAGTCATTGTATGGCCTAAAACAGGCTTCTAGGCAGTGGAACAAGGAATTAACTAGATTCCTTCTTTCTCTTGGTTTCCAACAGTCCAAGCAATATTACTCTTTATTTACAAGAACAAATAATGGTGATTTTTAGTAATCTTGGTATATGTAGATGATATGATGGTCACAGGGACATCCTTGATTCGAATTGATGAAGTCAAACATGCTGTTGACTTGGCTTTCACTATCAAAGATCTTGGTGAATTAAATTATTTTCTTGGAGTTGAAATAACAAGATCTAGCAAAGGTACTTTTATGTCTCAAAAAAAGTACATTAAGGACATTCTCACTGATACTAGCATGGAAAAATGTTTCCCTGTGAATGCTCCTCTCTCTACCAGGTTGAATATGAGCATTGAAATTGGAGATCTCTTAGAAGAACCTGATGTCTATAGAAGATTAGTTGGGAGGCTATTATATCTTGTCATCACAAGACTAGATCTATCTTATGTTGTCCAACATCTAAGCCAGTTTATGCACACTCCTCGAATTCCACACTTAAAGGCAGCTTTACATGTTGTTATGTACCTAAAGGGGACTTTGGACTATGGTTTACAGTATGCTGCAGATAATACTCTCAATGTACATGCTTATAGTGATTCTGACTGGAGTTCATGCTTATTCAGCAGCAGGTCACTTAGTGCATATGCTGTCTTTATTGGTTCTAATCTTGTTTCATGGAAAACTAAAAAGCAATCTTCAGTTACCAAATCTTCCACAAAGGCTGAGTATAGGAGTATGTCAAATGCTACAAGTGAGTTAGTCTGGGTTCATGGTTTACTCCCAGACTTGCAGATTTCAGTATCTTTGCCTATTACTTTGTATTGTGATAATACATTAGCAGAACACTTGGCTCACAACCCAATGTTTCACGAGAAAACCAAACACTTAAAGAGAGACATGCATTATGTACGTGAACAAGTAGCTGAAGGCTTTCTTACTACTGCACATGTTTCAACCAAACAGCAGCTAGTTGATGTTCTTACAAAAGCTCTTGCATCTCCTCAACATTCTGTTATTTGTTCCAAGCTTGGACTTGTATCACAGTCCAGCTTGAAGGGGGTGTAAAAGATATATTGTAAATGTATTTATTACAGAAATGTTAGTTAGTTTAAGTTAGTTAGAATACTACTCTATAAATAGACAAACTGTTAAGTCCATTACATACTTTTACATTGTAAGAAACTCTAAGTTTCATTCTCTGGTTTTCTCTTAATACACTTCTTCATTTCTGGTCTCATTCGTTCCTTTACAAACAGAAGAGAAAAAGAAGAAACTATAACTCATTCCCCTTGTTATTAATAGGATCTTTATGATACTGACTACATTAAACTTTTTATTGCTCTAATTATTCTATGACCACCTTCCCACCGAAAAGAGTCTTATTTGTAAGTTAATTTTGTTTAATCACTTTTTCTAATATCGTCTTAATTAATGTTTTTTTTATTTGTTATATGGTGCTCGATTTCTTTTGTCCAATTCTATTGTTTTGAAATATATTAATGTGCAAAGTCGATTAATTACTTATTAAATTGTCTAGTGCTATCTAATTGACTCCGGTTTCTTTACTTTTTTTAGTCTTTTAGAACTAGTAGTTACTTCATACTAACTCTAGACTCTTTATATAAAAATATCCAGGTTGATGATGTGAATGTTTCTTACTAGATTTACACATTGGAATAGGTTCATGTGATGGGAATATATATTATTATATGTGGTTATGTCATTAGGATTTTGTACGTACTAATTAGGAAATATGGATTTGAATAATCCAATTAATTGGGAGTCTCATTAAAACAGTCCCACTGATAGTTATTTTAGAGTAATCCAACTTTTTAAAGATTTCTTCTCATGATGGTCTAAGTTCACATGTAACTTGAACTTCAGGTAATTTTTTTTTCTTTTTTCCCAACCCTTACTCGCTCTACTCTTTCTTCCACTGACCACCACCATTTGGCCGCCATAACACCACCCCTCCACCCAGAACCACCACCCTACTATACTCCACCAGCCAAAACAACCTCACCCCACTCGGACAAAAACAACCCCCACCTTACTTGAAACCACCAATATATCACCCGAAATCACAAATGCAACACCCAAAACAACCCTACACCACCCACCCACTCACTCACCCAAAAGAACCACTTTGTTTCAATTTGTGTGTTTTTTTCTTGACAATTTTGGGTTCGGATTTTCGGTGATTTTAGGGAGAGTTTTCCGGCGAGTTGGGTTTTTGAAGTTTTCGAACTTCTGGCGGTACACGGTTTCTGGCACGAATTTGCTTGGCGGTCGAAGTTAATTTTTCAAGCCCACATTTTCCGGTGAGTACCTTTTTCGTGCTTCTCTTCTTTTTTAGTTTTTTTTTAGTTTTCTTTAGTTTTTCCCTTCTTTTTTTTATTTTCGGCGGCAACATGAGGCTCTGCCGGTTGTTTTCCAATGGCTCTATTGGTGGTCGTGGGGAGAAGATAGGGGAGTTTTTTTTAAGTTAAAACATGGACGGACCAATTAAGGTATGACATGTATCCATTTTACCTATTTTTCCGGTCAGAAACTGATCCAGGACCACTAAGAGAAGACACCTCTAAAAGGTTGGATTTGTAAAAACAACTAATAAGTGAAATTGTTTTAAAAAGATCGTTTAAAAATTGGATTATTAAGATCCAATTTTCTTATTAATTATTGTTAGTTTATTTTGAGGTTTTGTAACAAAATCTATATCGTTTGCTGTATTGATTCACCCTTTTTTAATATTTTTGGATGTTCCATTGCCCTCGTTTTTTTTTTTTTTTGTCGTTGAAACTCGGGTGGTACACTGCTCAAATTTCCAACGCTTCTAGTTAAAATGATGTTGCCGCTGCTAATCAAACTGGTGACATTTATTCAACCTCATAATAATGATTGTAGGAGGCATTTTTAAAGGGTAGCATTATGCTTGATGAATCCATTTCATCAGGTGATGGATAGCATTATGCTTGATCAATCTATTCTTTCAAATGATCAATCAAATTGCAAGTGCTCCAAGCAAACTTGTTGAATTCTTCTACACTTCTGCCATCATGCGATTATTAATGCTTAATAAATATATATGGCAAATCCCATCAAAGAATATGTGATCTGGATAATATATACGAAAACAAAATTCACAGAATCTAAGATTAAAACGACTAATAAGGACAGACAATTTTGTTGTGTAACCTTTCTTCTATAAGGTTTAGCACAAACACAATGAAGAAATCAGATAAAAAGAATCATGTGACAAAAGGAAATCTAAAATGAAAATGTATTGGATACAATCAAAAAAGAAATGATCAAAGAAGATTGGAGATTGGTATCTACGCTAACATATCTATTCAAAATCAACTTCCTTTTCTATATTTCCTTTGCCTACTAACTGTGTGCAACCAGCACCGCAAGCGGTTTCGCATGCATTATTACTTGCTCCTTGTAAGTTCATGCAAATCGGGATGCATTGTGGCATGCACCCATTCCAATCTAATGGCATGTGTGATGGTCCTGGAGCTGGAGATGGAGTTTCTAAAATATTTTTTTGAGCACTTGTGATCAAGATCATTGACATTGATATTAATATTGAAAATAAAAATGCATAATCCTTCCCAATATGCATTTTTGTTTTCATAATGTGAATTTTACTGTATCATAAGAGTTATTGAAGGGTTTACTATGGAATTTAGATTTCTTGATGGGTAAAAATGATTATCTCAAAAATGCAAATTACTATTATTCCAACGATGATGATGTGTTTATATGTACCACAAATAAACAATGCATTACAAAAAATTAGTGATTCTGGAGAGATATAAGGAAAACGGATATACTAATTAGCTGGTAAGACTGCCTAATAACATCTTTCAAGAAATTGAATGGTTTGCATTCTTTTAAAAAGTTGAACTTGACAACTTGGGAACATGTTCTCCAAATCTCATATATTATTGTTGATATTCATTGGATAATACTCTGTCCATCCAAAGATATAGTTCCTATTTCTTTTTGCAGTTTATAAGATTTACCTTTGACCTGCAATATCTTCTATCTCATATTAAAAAAATATAAAAAAAAATTAATATTATAAATGTTGTGAAATAAAGAGGAGAGAAGAGAAATATAGAGAATACAACCTCAATCTTATTAGATGATAAGGGAGTATATATATATATATATATATATATATAGAATAGGTAGGGTTTTCTTGGAGAACAATAAACCCTTGGATATAGAATATTCTAGAAAGATTACAAAGGTATAATGGGCATCCATATAATATTACATAACACTCCCCCTTGGATGTCCATTATCGAAAAGTGTGCCTCGTTAAAACGTTACTAAGAAAAACCCTATGGGACAAAAACTTAGTGAATGAAAAAGAGTACAACACCTTCGTAATACGCTTCGGGATGTTGCCTCATTAAAAACCTTGCCTGGAAAACCCATGTCGGACAAAACCATGGTCAAGGAAAAAAGAGTACAACGCGTATTTTCTCCCCCTGATGAATACATTGCTTGAGATCTTCCCGAGTAATGAATGCAATATGTTTAGTAATTTCTCACTTGTAGCATAATATCATTTCTTGACAATTGATCCTCCCAAATTAGACTTGAATCTTGAAATCTTCGAGCGAACAAGTGAGATGTCTTCATTTCTCCATGCTTATGAAAATACACGAGTTTGTCATGTTCTAATTAATAATCCTGTTTAAAGTTGCCTTAATCATTAAATTTGTGCCTTCTTCTGGAGGTCATATATGGTAGATATTGATGATCAGTAATTGATCATAATTTATGGCAACTCATGATATATCAGTATCAAAGTTCAATCTTATATGATTAGCAATAGGAAGAACTAATCACATACATCACTAGCTCATGGTTCTTCTGGACCATAAGAAGATTAGTCTTGCTTAATACGCGAGTTCCATGCACACAACTGATTAATACTCACATGCTCAAACTTCAGGTTGATATGTTAATGATACAGTCATGTAGACTTTTCAGGAGTTGGATAATAATATTAACATTGCAAATTTGTAGGGCTAAATATTTAAATTCGTCGTATATGAGTTCTTCAGGAACTCTTCTTGCATGGTTCATAACATGCGAACAAGTCGACCTCCCACAAAGTTCTGTCACAACTATAAGCCCATTTGAGTATAAATATCTTCTTGCAAATTTACACAAACTTATAAATTTTATCTCACTATAATTTACACGAACATTTACATACACCATAATTCTTAAATAGAACCAGTGCACGCAATATGACATGTAACAATCATGATACGATATTAAACAAAAATATATTATGAGTAATGCATCTAACTCAAACTATACATACAATGAGTA
This sequence comes from Beta vulgaris subsp. vulgaris, assembly GCF_026745355.1. NCBI lineage: Eukaryota > Viridiplantae > Streptophyta > Magnoliopsida > Caryophyllales > Amaranthaceae > Beta > Beta vulgaris. Next base: position 30,893,175 of record NC_079203.1, on the reverse strand, counting down.
ATGCTTTTACCTACGACTCATCCATGCACATGAACGTAAGACACATAATGAACGACTCAAAATGTAAGACACTGTACAGTGTGGATTCAAAATCCATATTTCTTCACTGGACTTCTGGTCCATAACAATGCTTTAATCATGATCATTCATATTTTGTTGGACTTCTGGTCCATGATAAACATTTGATCATCATCAATATGTCGACATCAAAAGTGGACATTTATTTCAGATCCCTTATTTTCAAGTCCACTCCTTTTGCATATGCATAATATTCGTCGGTTCCATCATATACCGGTATCATAATGTTCTTAAGAATACATTTAGCATGCTATTTTACTATGATATATAAATACATCTATAATTGGTACCATTACAACTTTTCTCATGTCATAGGCCATCCATACCATTACAACTTTTCTCATGTCATAGGCCATCCATTATCATCATTTAGATATCTATGCCACTTCTGGGGTATTACATACACTTTTAAGGTGTCAACTGCACTATCTCGCCATATTTCACATCTTTATTTGGAACCGATCATACAACCTACACTTCAGGTGTAGTGATTTAGGTATTATTGGCAAAATTTATCTCAATGTATACACATAATATCACTATGACCAAAATGTATCTTTAACGTTATGCAACGTGAGTCATAACTGGATACAAATCAAATAATAGATGTGCAACATATCTTGATAATACATAGACAAAATTTGACATATTTTCACATCACCATTATAGGGATCAACTTATAATTTCAATTTTACAATTTTGCCAACTTGCACCAATCCTTTTTCCCCCTAAGTTGGTAAAATAACTCAAATATAGGGGCATCAAAATTCTTAACCAACTTAGTATATAAATTTTCAATAACATTCATTACACTGGGAGGATCATATTCAATAAAATTAATCTCTTCTAGAGAATTTTATCCATGGGGAGGAATATATTGTGCAGTTGTATTTCATTTCTTTCCTTCTTGCATGTGCTGACATAATAGCCCCAATCAAAAGATTTTATACAAACACAAATCATTTGTATGTAATTCCAATAGATAATGAGCTTTTGGATCATCAAAGAATTTAATAATTAGACATTAGGTTCCACAAAATTTTCACATACAAGTAGCTTTAGGGAGCTTCCAGTCATCTAATATTGAATGACTATTCTGGTGAACTTCTGGCCACCTATACAAATGCGGTTATGCCCATACAAAGTTATTAGAAATGATATACAATCTCTTGAAATTTTATTCAAAATAAACTATTAAAAATCACAATCCAAATATAGCTCAATCTCAATGTTATGTCTTGCCACTCAATTCATTTCATATAGCTAACATGAGAGAGCGTCAGCATATTATCTCTTCCATATCAAATGAAACTTCAGGTTTCCATCACTAGTAATTATTAAACCTGGATGGCCTAATTTAATTATCACATCCAATCAACTTTTTCTTTGGATTTCAATGGTCAGTAAATGGTCAGTTCTCCAACACTAGTGATCACCTTATTAGACATACTTTTTGCATGGCCATGAATATGATGTCATATAGAAAAAAATATGTATATCTTCATACAATCGGCAAGACAAGTAACTAATATTCAATCCAATAATAACTCATACTCTGCTGGAGCAAAGATTATAATCTTGATACATGCTAATGGTGTTGGACATTTTATACTCTTCTAGAGCACTTTTTATATCATAGCACATATTGATTTTATTGGATATAATCTCTTCAGGTTATCCATCGAAATGTATCACTTTTCCGGATTTACATTGTCAACTATTGCTCCTTTTCTCTTATGAAGCTTCTTGTATTTCAAAACTATTGGTCTGCCATGCTTCAGGCATACTCTAGGTTCATTAACAACTTAAATTTGTCCTTCTTGGACATCAAATTTCATTGGAGCATTTATATTATCATTAGCATTCATTCATATCCATTTTCAGGATAATATCGTTCAAAATATTTAATAATCATGTGGCACCTCTATCAAATAAATCATTGATATTTAAGCTAATTTATGTACCAAATTGACCATTGATGTTTATTATTATTCATGTGCAAGGATTACATAAAACAATGGAATAAATAATATCTCCCCCTAATCCTTGCATATAGGGCTATGTAATTTTTTTTCTTTAAGGATCCCTTGCACCTTATGAACCTTAATTTCTTTTGTCAAAGTCATGTATCAAGCTATTTCTTTTTGCATTTATTAGAATCTCTCATAAGTATGGGCATAATAAAATATTCATCAAGTAAGTTGTTTATAATTTCATGCTTATGACTATTTCAATAATATGCAATTTCTCATTCACTTCTGGGAATGAGTATATACCTAGTTATCAATCAACACTCAAATACAATTTGGTATCTTGGATATTTACCCAAAAGAAAATATATAAGATATTCAAAAATCTTTATATTTTCACATGGCATTGTATGTATGAACACTTTAGTATTATGAATGGAGGATTATTTAAGCAACATAAATTAGAAACTATAAAAACTTCTAGATCATGTACATGTCTTGATATCATTTTTAGGGATTTCGGTCCCTATATAAGTTTAAGGAACTTCAGGTTCATATGTACCGATATTTTATATAAATTTAAGGAACTTCAGGTTCAAACACATCATAATCAATTTAATAATCATTCTACTAATCCAACTTCATGTAGGTATGTAATACTAGTCATACATACATCAATCATTATATCTATACTAAAGTCATAAAGTTATGTTTCATAATAGTATAAACTTATAAGGGTATTAATGATATGACCATAACACTAAGTTAATTATAATTCATGTCCATGAACAAAATATTTGGAACTTCTGGCCCAAAAATCAAGGAAGTGAGCAATTACAGAGTATCTTGCATGTTACTAGGATAACACACCTTGTACATTTTGTAAGAAGTCAGTCATTGTCATTACAAATTATGCATCATTTAACTCCTTTTACATCTAATTAACAAACAAAGGATTGCACTCACATTCATCAACAAACAATACTAGCATAATTTTATGTCAACAATAATCATCCTTGTAGCCAATAAAATTATAACATCTCACATATATCAATAATCTTACTCATTAATTTGCAACTTACGAGTATTCTTACAAGCGTCAAAGAATTATGAGCAGGTAAATTTCATAGAGAATGGTCTAAAAATGATTACTAAAACTTTAATCCTTTTAAAATGCATACTCATCAAGTCATCATGTAATAGATTGCTACATCATATAAAATAGTAAAGTGAATTTTGACAATGTCAAATTACTTTAATGAATAAAATGAAATCTTAACTCAACTGCTCATAGATAATTTTTAGAGATTAATATATTATCCCACTTATACCAAGCATATATAACTTAAAATATAGTATATGGGCGATATAATCATGCCCATAGACTCATAGTCTTTGCCTTATAAAATGAATTACATACATACATACATATATCTTGATTAATTAACAATTAAACAATGAAACACCATGACTTGCAACATATAACTTAAATTCTATATCATAAGAATAATTTGCAGCCAGTATAAACCAAATAAATCGATATTATTGTGACTTGATAGTTTAGCAAATCAAACATTAAATTCAATATCTCAAGATTATCAATTTCACGCATTATGCTAGTAAAAGAATGTTGTTGTGCTACACTCATAGATTTATAAGAAAATTTTCAATGGTAAGTTCAATAGGTGTGATAAAGAAAGATTGGAATATACATATGGAATGGGTCTAATGCTATTAGAGTATCAAGTTGTGGTAATGATCTAATGATAAGCAACATTATATCAAGCACCCAAACTAAATAAGATGTATATAAGGAAACCCCCTCATACTACATAACACTCAAATAGTCTCGATGTAATAAATGATTTTTGTAAACCCAAACAAATACTGAAACTAGCATATAATAAATAAATAGTCCTATATTACCAAATCAACCATCTATTACATACATGTCGCTAGAAGAATATAAATCAGTATTCATACGATTGCAAAAAAAAAAAAAACTGAAGCATCCAAGGCTTGTGGTAGATATTTAAATACTTGCCCACTAATTGATAGGAACAAATAAATACATACTCGATCAAGAAAGTAGAGTGTATAAAGCGAAGTCATTCTTGTGACATTATACACATCACGACAAAGCATATAATAAATATAGCTTTATGAATATTTAATATATGTAAGAACATTAGTGATCAATATTAGGTAGATGAAATTAATCTATCGACATTCTAATCATATGATTACCAAGAAAATGCAATTTCTAAGGAATAATTAAACTTACCTGACAAAATTTTCATTATAACGTGTAGTATAAAACAGAGTTAGGAGAAGTTAGGCCGTAGTCCTTCTGATCGATCTATACAAAGTACTCTGTTGAAATTGATATTGATAGTTGACTATAGTCAGACCAACAATGGTAATTGTACAACAATATTCAATCGGCTACACTTGACTCAATTTCTCATATGCTCAATTGGTTAGGGCTGGTGCTGATAACGTGTTGTTAAATAAAGAGGAGAGAAGAGAAATATAGAGAATAGAACCTCAATCTTATTAGATGATAAGGGAGTATATATATATATACATAGAATAGGTAGGGTTTTCTTGGAGAACAATAAACCCTTGGATATAGAATATTCTAGAAAGATTACAAAGGTATAATGGGCATCCATATAATGTTACATAACAATAAAGAGTTTTTTGCGGGGATATACCAGGATAATAGGGCATACTGTGGGGATATACCTCACTAAAATTTTTCTGTGGAAAACCATGCTAAATTTAAATTTTGTTAAAACGTACCAAAAACATTATTTCCAGCAAGAAAGTCAATATTTTGTCCTTTGACTTGGTAGGAACTTGCGAGTGAGCTACAAAGTGACAGTGTTTAAGTTAGAGGGAAATGAATGTAATAGAAGCAATTGAATGTCACGCACTATAAAAACGACTAATTAAGCAATTCAAAGGCCGAAAATTTGACTTTCTCGCCAGAAATTGTGTTTTTTGGTACATTTTAACAAAACTTAAATTTAAGTTGGTATACCCCACAAAAAAAAATTAGCGAGGTATATCCCCACAAAATGATCTATTACCCTGGTATATCCCCGCAAAAAACTCTATTATAAATGTACACATTGAAGCCAATCTAACAAGACTTCTCATGAGTATGTTTTAAAGTATACATTAATTAATGAGTTTATTTGGCCAAATTTTTTAAAGTTTGACTTCCAAAATAGAAACAATAACTATGTTTTGAGACGGCGGGAGTATTAAGTATCCATCTCATTATCACTTTGGCCAAGGTGAAATGACTGGTTTTTAGTGAATTTTTATCAGTTTGTTTCCTGATTCTAGTAAAACAAATTGTACTCCCAAAATTATTAAAATAGTTGTTCTAGTTTTACCATAATATTAGACTACCTTAAGCTTACATTCTAACCCAACACTTCAGGCCTGTTCTCCCCGGCTTATTTTCGGTTCAGCTCAGTTCAGTTTAACTCAGCTCAGCTCTGGACAATACTTTTACACTCACATATCACTATTCATTTTAGTTCAATTCAGTACAATTCAGTTCAGTTCAGTTCAGTTCAGCTATTTTATTCCGAAGAGAATAAGCCCTTCCTAAACATCTCGCACCAACCTAGTCGTCCATTCTTGTAACACCCCCAAAATCCACACACGTCTACAGCTACGTCGCATCGACTTTGGGAGTGTTACCGCCGCGATGAAACGCAAGACATATTAAGAAAGAACGTTAACTCAAAACATTGTCTCGAAAACTGAAATGCAGCAGAAATAAAAAATGTAACTACAACTCGGGAATCATCAACGATCCCTTTTATTCAAACCACTTATGTAAGCTTCAGAAAATCTAATAGTACTTGAATCAAAATACTTTAAAGTTCAAATGCTAATGACTATCCCCGTATGCTCGATATCATGCAGCAGCACCAGTTCACTTAGTCTACTTCCCATTGTAGCATCAATGGTTCATCACAGGTCAACAAACACACAATCAGCTATGCTGAGTACCTAATGAACCATTGAATGCATATAAACATAAACAACGCAATCATGAACAATCCTAAGCATGATACTACAGTACGTTACATCCTTTACTCTTTATTTAATTGGCATCGAACGGGCACCGTCATCTTACTAGAATCATACGGGCTACTGAATCCTTAATAGACAACTTGGTCTATTAGATGAAATGCAAAACGGTTTCGTTCCGTCTCACACCCATCACCTTAGTATGCATACCCCCAAGATCGTACGGAACCTTCCGCCTACTTGAATTATCAAAATTATAAGGACACTATTGTCGTCACAATAGGCATGCGTAGGAGTGAAGAACAAGTCCCACACTCCCCCCATTGTTCATCACTTGTAGGGAGTCCAACTACAAGTTATTTCCATAGTTCACTTTTTAATACTGTCCATTCATTTCACAATCACATAGAATCATTTACATGTTCTCTTAGTTTCAGTACTCAAATCGTTTATATTGTAACACTCTTGTTACACTATGGATCATATTAATATGAATACAATGCTCATGTTCGTAATACGATAGAATTACTCATTCCAATGCAACATATCGACTTCAAATCACAAACATATTACCAAACAATCTCAACAATCAAACGTTCTCTATCTTGCTTCTAGGTTCCAATAGAATAAATTGCAACCTAACCATGATACTAGTACTTGGGATTAAACTGGTACGCGTACGTACCTTGTAACGGAGAATTTTCGCTGTATTAACTGAACGTGCCGCTTATGAAATTGGGTCCTAAACGATTAAGTAAATACTTTAGTGCTAGGTCCTTGATAATATTATCAACTAATACGTAACTAACTATAACGACTTAGTAATTCAAAATATAAACCATAGCTAAACTCATTGTTCATGAACTTCCTTTTCTTTTCTGTTCTAATGAGTTTAGCGTCTTTTAGGAGTCAAAGTTAGTGAGCAAACTGATCTTAGTTAGTGTAATTAGTCCACTACCTTTACCAAACCAATCAAGTCATGTGTCCAACCAAGTCTTATGTCCAAAAGTCTTATGTCCAATCCAGTCTTATGTCCAACCAAGTCTTATGTCCAAAAGTCAATCCAAAGTCAGGTTCGCATGATAAGATTATACTTACAACTAATAAGAAATTAATATAATTTCTCTACTTCCCATCTCACTTAATTACAATCCTAAAAACAGATTCACAACATAAATTAGATTAATAGTTTTAACTAATTATACAGCTTAATTAGTTACTAATTAACTTGATAGACAAATTAATTAATTACAACTTAACATAATTATAAAAACAGAAAATAATATTAAACTAATATAATATTATATACATATTAGGTTTTATACCACTGAATTTCGCCGGCCACCGAATTCCGGCGACCAACTTCCGGCGACGATGCACACCTCACGTCGTCGACTCGCGCGAACACAACACTCAACCGCTCGCAACTTCGCACGCTCGCGCACAACCCTCGCAACGAACCACCACGTCGAACACCTTCGCGTCCCACACAGCCAAACCTCATCGAAGGCTCGCACAAACGTTCGAGGCTTCTCGCACCACTCGTTCACTCGCACACCCCCAGATCTGTCGCACAATACCACTCGCACAAACCTTCGCACAAACAGCACAACACTCGACTCGCACACTCGTCACTCCGCACACACACTCGCACCACCAGTCGCTCGTCTCGCGCAGCTTGCACCCTCGCTCGCACCGACTCGAGACCCATGCACAACCTTCTAGCACCAGCCGCACACAACATCGTCGAGGGCGATGAAGGAGACGACGAGAGAGAAGGAGATAGAGAACAGCGAGGGAGAGGAGAGAGAATTTGAGAGAGGGAGAGGATGAATGACGGTTGAGGGTGAGGGAGAGAAACTTAAGGTTTGTATTTTTTTCTAATTTTTTAATTTTATTCTCTCTATTTATAGTGTAGCATAATTAGGTCTAACTAAACTCGGTTTAATCTTTAAAAATTCCGAAATTAACTAAACCAAACCATAATATTATTATTCTATTATTATTATTCTATATAAATAATACTAAAATACCTTTTAATTATCTTCTTTATATTTTCATAATTCTAAGGAATTGACTCCGAAAATATGGAGTATTACAGGCTTCCCCCCTTAAAGGATGTTTCGTACCGAAACTTTGAGGTAGCCAGTCCTAACGACGATCTTTTGCACTTCTAAGTCCCAAAATTTCACAAGCGTTTTCTAACGTTCGCACATCAGATAAGCAATAATTACACATAACTAACATAATTAACAAATTTTAGGGTGAAAGCGCGAAATTCTATCACATTCTTCCCCCCTTAAAGGAAAAGTTACGTCCCCGTAACTCACCTACCTCTTGAAAAAGCTCAGGTACTTCAGACGCATCGCATCTTCGGCTTCCGAGGTGGCTTCCGAGGTAATTTGATTTCTCCACAACACTTTGACAATTCTGACGTCCTTATTCCTCGTACTACGCACCTTGCAGTCTAGGATTTGGACAGGTTTCTCCTCATAGGACAAGGTTTCGTCTATCTCGACGTTTTCCGGTTCCAGGACATGTGACTCATCAGGTACGTATCTCCGGAGTTGGGATATGTGAAACACATTATGGACCCTTTCTAAGTCGTTGGGCAAATCTAGGCGATAAGCGACTTTTCCTACTTCGCCAAAATCTCATATGGTCCTATGAATTTAGGGCTTAGCTTCCCCTTTTTCCCGAATCGCATCACTCCTTTCATTGGAGACACCTTAAGCAATACTTTTTCCCCGACTTCGTAATTCTCATCCCTTCGCTTCTGATCCGCATAGGATTTCTGCCTGTCCTGTGCAGCCTTAATCTTTTCTTGGATGACTCGCATCTGATCCACTGTGTCCTAAATCATCTCAGGTCCTAACACCATAGTCTCACTAATGTCGTTCCAACACAAAGGGCAACAACACTTTCTCCCAAACAGTGCTTTGAATGGTGCCATTTTAATACTAGCATGGTAGCTGTTGTTGTATGAGAATTCTATGAGGTCCAAATGGTTTCCATGATCCCTGGTATTCTAAGGCACACGCTCGCAACATGTCCTCTAAGGTCTGAAAAGTTCTTTCGGTTTGACCGCCTGTAGCTGGGTAAAAGGTTCTACTCATCAATAGCTCACTACCAAATGCTTCCTGGACCTTTTTCCAGAAATTCGAAAGGAATCGCGAATCTCTATCTGATACTATACTCGTGGGTACTCCATGCAATCGAATGACATTTTTCACATAAGCCTTGGCTAAGGCTTCCATACTCCACGTATCTTCATAGGTATAACCTTGTTGTCTTGGTTAGTCTGTCCACTATCACCCATATGGTATTATTGCCTCCCGACTCCTAGGTAAGGCTACAACGAAGTCCATGATATCGATATCCCATTTCCATGTGGAATGTCTAAGGTTGAATCTTTCCTTGAGGTCTCTTGTGTTCACTTTTGACTTTCTGGCACGTTAGACATTTGGAAACAAACTCAGCTACTGCTCTCTTCATCCCAGGCCACCAGAACATCTTCTTGAGGTCCTTATACAACTTATCTCCCCCTGGGTGGACGATAAGTCGTGTTATGACCCTCACTCATTATCTTCTGTTTAAACTCTTCACACTTTTGTGGTACACACCACCTACCCTTATATCGTATGCTTCCATCCTCATGGATCGCAAACCCATCTGCTTTGCGCTCCTTAAGCTTTGCTTTGACTCGCTCAAGCTTCACATCCCCAGGTTGACTCTCTTTTATTTCGTCTAGAAAGTTGGGCTCGATGGTTAGGGCACTCAGCAATCTTTCTACCTCCCCTTCATAAAACTTCTATCTGGAGTCTAGAAAATCCTCACAAAGTTTGTCGGCAACGACTAAGTATTCAGGCTATGGCTAGACTTGCGACTTAACGCATCAGCAACGACGTTGCTTTACCCTCATGGTACTGGATGTCTAAGTCATAGTCCTTATGAGCTCTAACCATCTCGCTGTCTCATATTAAGGTCTTTCTGGGTGAAGATGTATTTGAGGCTTTTGTGATCAGTGAAGATTCGACAGTCACCCCGTAAAGGTAGGTCTCCAGATTTTTAGGGCAAAACTATGCGGCCAATTCTAGGTCGTGTTTGGGTAATTGACTTCATATGGCTTCAACTGCGGACGCATAAGCTATGACCTTCCCATTTTGCATAAGAACACAACCCAACCCATTCTTGGAGCATCACTATACACATCATATCCCTCATTCCCGTTAGGCAAGGTTAGGACAGGGGCTGATGTTAACTCCTCTTGAGCGTTTGAAAGGCTTTCTCACTGTCCTCATTCCATTAAACCTACAATCCTTCTTCATCAAGTTGGTCATGGGCTTTGCTATTTTGGAGAAGTTTTCACAACCTCCTATAGTAACCGGCTAAACCCAAGAAACTTCTTATATTTGTGACATTCGTTGGGATGGGCCATTTACTCACGGCTTTGATCTTTGCAGGATCTACTGACACACCCTCCTTGAGACGAAATGACCCAAAAATGACACTCTTTCCAACCAAAATTCACACATCAAAAACTTCGCATACAGTTGGTTGTCCCTAAGTGTCTGTAAAATGACTCTCAAATGACCCTCATGTTCCTCCTTCTCCTAGAATAGATCAGTATATCGTCTATGAACAAACGACAAATTTATCGAGGTAGGTCGAAAATCCTATTCATAAGGTCCATGAAAACTGCAGGTGCATTAGTTAACCCAAAAGGCATGACCGTAAACTCATATGATGATACTCAGTCTGAAGGCAGTCTTAGGTATATCTGATCAACAATCCTCAATGATGGTAACCTGACCTTAAGTCTATTTTGGAGAACATCCCTGCACCCTGAAGTTGGTCAACAAGTCACAATCCTAGGTAATGGGTACTTGTTTTTCACAGTGACATTGTTCAACTCCGATAGTCTATACACAACCTCAAACTCCATCCTTCTTTTTCACAAATAAGACGGGTGTTCCCCATGGTGACATGCTAGGTCTAATATACCCTTTGTCGAGTAGTTCCTCCAACTGATTCTTCAACTAGTGAGCCATTCGGTATGGGGCTCTCGAAATTGGTCCGATCCCAGGTACTAGGTCAACACTGAACTCTACATCTCTCCTTGGAGGCATACCAGGTATTCCTTCAGGAAAAACATCCTGGAACTCTCGGACTATTAGCACATCTTCAGGTCTCAACGGATCATCCTCAACTCTTCTCATTGAACACATGAGAGGCCATCCCTTGTCTACGTAGTTCTTAAGTTTTAAGGCATTGATCACCTTAATCCCGAATTTCTCGAGGTATTCTCCTATATGACACTCTTTTTCCCGAAGGATCCCTCAGTTCCACTTTCTGCGCATCGCAATCTATCTTAGCCATGTACTTCCCAGCCAATCCATCCCCAAAATACGTCTAGGTTCGATAAGTTAAACTCTATAATCAGAAGGAAAGAAACCCTCCCCTATTTTCAGTGGCACTTTTAAAATCTTTAGAGCAATTAACAGTCTCCAGACGGAATAACTATAGGCATAGAAATCGACTCAGACTCGACCAATGCTAAAGTTCTAAAGTTAATGGGAATAAATGACAATGATGCTCCAGAATCAAACAATACTTTAACAGGAGTGGAGTTGATAGAAAATGTACCCGTGACAATATCTCTACGAGCCTCTTCTTCTCTAGTCGTCATCATATACAGCTTCCCCTTGCCCTTATCTTGGGAATTGGTTGCATTGTTCCCATTAGATGTATGATTGATGATGTTGGTTGAAGGCTTGGAGTAATTAGAATTCCCATTCTAAGCACTTCCCCCCATTTCCATTCCTGTTTCCATTTCCATTTCCATTCTTTTGGTCATTGGGTTAGTTTTTTCTTGAGTAACACTCATATACTCTATGTCCCAATTTCGCGCATTCTCGACATTCCACCTTGTTACCCTCGCAGTCTCTCCTAGGATGGTTGTTAGGGCACTTTCTACACCTATACACACGCTCAGGTCTGCGGTTATTGGTGTTGTTATTGCGGTTATTGTTGTTGGGATTAGAGTTGTTGTTATTGGGTCCCTTACCGAAATTCCTTTGAGGGTTTTGATGGTTTTGGTTCCCATCTTCTTTTTCAAACTTTGACCTCGGGTTTGGATTATCTTTCCGTTTCTCACCCTATTTACCCTCTTTCTCTCTTTTTCTGATGGCATACAGATGAGCAGCTTTGCCAAACACATGATCTAAGGAGGTGAACGTATCTCCCCCCTAGTCTTCCTTGCAGGTCAAGGGTAAGTCCTAGTTCGAAACGTGAGGCTTTAGCTTCCTCAGTAGGGGTAATTTCCGAGGAAAATCTCATCAGCTCAATGAACTTCCGGTAATACTCCTTCACAGATAAGGTCCCTTGCTCTAACATCATAAATTCTTGGGCTTTCTGCTTCTTAAGGTATGGAGGGTAATATTTGTCCCTTAAGGCCTTTTCGAAGGCTTCCCACCCAAAACCCGACTGATTCAGGAGGTTGTCCTTAGCTTGGGTCCACCAAAAATGGGCATCTCCCTATAGGTAGTAACTAGCTAAGGGCACAGTTTTCTCATCAGGGCAGGATAGGGTGAAGAAAAGTTTATCGAATTCCCCAACCCAGTTCTCTAATTCCTCGGGTCCCTCTTTCCCATTCAGTATCGGTGGGTTTCTGCGGGCAACCTTCTCAGATAAATCCCCATCACGGTTGTGACCTTGGGCTAGGTTGGCTATGATTTGCACCAGGTCACGTATCGATTGCTCGATATTCAGAGAGGTTTCAGGAGCGCCTCCCGTCCAGCCGTCCGAACCATTCTACGCTGAAAATAACATAATAGTTATCTCAGTGACACACACGTCATCATTTACTTAACCATTACACATTGCACATATAACAAGTAGTTGCTGCGAACAAGTATTAAGTCTCTATTGACTTGCAACACAAACATCTCACATGAGACGTGACAACCAATAATAAAGAATAACATAAAAGTATCATTTAAGGTTTTAAAACATATATTATACATATAGGTATTTAAGAGATAAAACGATTGTTTCAATCAAGTAAATAGTTTTGTCGCAAAATAAGGTTTTACTTCAACACCATTTTTGAAATATCCTTGTACATCCTCTTAATCTATTCATATTTGAAGATTTCCACACTAGTGGAAAAATAAGGAAGGGTTGCGCTAAAAAGGACCCTTAGGGCTGTGCTTTTTGACAGTAGCCCTTTCAAGCGCAGCCCTTCACAATGAAGGGCTGCGCTTTTTAGGTAAAAGCGCAGCCCTTCTAAGCTAGAAGGGTTGCGCTTTAACCTAAAAAGCGCAGCCCTTCCTACCAAAAAAAATTATAAAAAAAAAAAATTTTTAGACATTTTTTTACTCATATATTAATCTCACATTTTCTGAATTTTAACATTTGCATTATCCAAATCCAAAAGGGGAATAGGAAATATGGTCAGGAAAACTAAACTAAATAGGAAATCAAAAAATGTTATCACAATGCAACTAAACCCAAAACAAAAAAAAAAAAAAAGAACGAAACGAAAATGAAAAAAAGGAACAAAAACTAATATACAGAAGAAAAGAAATTATAGATCTGAAAATACAAGAACATTAATCAAAACAAAGATTAAGAAATTATAGATCTGAAAATACAAGAACATTAATCAAAAACTGCCTCCAAACGTTGACCTAATAATGTTTAAATACGTAAAACAAAACCCTAATACATAATTAAGGAAATAATAAAATTCGGAAATACTTAAAATGCCTATTTCGAGCCTTAAACGAACTCGGATTACTTAAAAAGCCTATACATCACAGCTTAGCGGTGAGTTTGACTCGTTGGCCCGTTCCACTTCCGAAAAGGTATCACAATAGGCAATCGGACTCCGTCGGCATGATTAGTGCAAATCATTTCAGGCGTTTTGTCGCATTTCTGGGAGTTTTTGAGAGAGAAGAGAGGATGAGAGAGAAGGAGGAAAGGGAGGATGGACGTGAGAAAGGAGAGAGAAGGAGGAAAAGGGAGGAGGGGCGTGAGAAAGGAGAGAGAAGGAGGGATATAATATATTTGAATCCCGCTTAATATTTGAAGCCCGCGAATTTTTTATTTCAAATTTTTTTAAGAAGGGTTGCGCTTTTCTTCGAAAGCGCAGCCCTTCTGTTATGTAGGGCTGCGCTTTTTTCCAAAAGCGCAGCCCTTCCTTTTTTTTCCCTAGTGCAAGAATCTTTCACAACTTCAATTGAGCAATTAACAATACATACGAATTCAAGGCACAAAACGAAATCACAATGGAAACCATTCTTATGATTTAATGCACGTAACATAACCCATATGCTCCTATCCCATACTACCCATTTTAAAATCCTTATTTTTTTAAAATCATCTTTGAAAATAGGAGCTTCTAGCTTTGATACCAGTTTTGTAACACCCCCAAAATCCATACACGTCTGCAGCTACGTCGCATCGACTTTGCGGCTGTTACCGCCACGATGAAATGCAAGGCATAATAAGAAAGAACGTTAACTCAAAACATTGTCTCGAAAACTGAAATGCAGCGGAAAAAAAAAATGTAACTACAACTCGAGAATCATCAACGACCCCTTTTATTCAAACCACTTATGTAAGTCTTAGAAAATCTAATAGTACTTGAATCAAAATACTTTAAAGTTCAAATGCTAATGACTATCCCCCGTATGCTCGATATCATGCAGCAGCACCAATACACCTAGTCTGCTCCCCATTGTAGCATCCATGGTTCATCACAGGTCAACAAACACATAATAACACACAATCAGCTATGATGAGTACCTAATGAACCATTGAATGCATATAAATATAAACAACACAATCATGAACAATCATAAGCATGATACTACAGTACGTTACATCCTTTACTATATATTTTATTGCCATCGAACGGGCACCGTTATCTTACTAGAATCATACGGGCTACTGAATCCTTAATAGACAACTTGGTTTATTAGATGAAATGCAAATACGGTTTCGTTCCGTCTCACACCCATCACCTTAGTATGCATACCCCTAAGATCGTACGGAACCTTCCGCCTACTTGAGTTATCAAAATTATAAGGACACTACTGTCGTCACTGTAGGCCTTTGTAGAACAAGTCCCACACTCCCCCCATTGTTCATCACTTGTAGGGAGTCCAACTACAAGTTATTGCCATAATTCACTTTTTTATACAGTCCATTTATTTCACAATCACATAGAATCATTTACATGTTCTCTTAGTTTCAGTACTCAAATCGTTTCTCTTGTAAAACTCTTGTTACACTATGGATCATATTAATATGAATACAATGCTCATGTTCGTAATACAATAGAATTACGTATTCCAATGCAACATATCGTCTTCAAATCACAAACATATTACCAAACAATCTCAACAATCAAACATTCTATATCATGCTTCTAGGTTCCAATAGAATAAATTGCAAGCTAATCATGATACTAGTACTTGGGATTAAATTGTATGCGTACGTACCTTGTAACGGAGAATTTTTGCTATATTAACCGAACGTGCCGCTTATGAAATTGGGACCTAAACGATTAAGTAAATACTTTGGTGATACGTCCTTGATAATATTATCACCTAATACGTAACTAACGATAACAACTTAGTAATTCAAAATATAAACCATAGCTAAACTCATTGTTCATGAACTTCCTTTTCTTTTCTATTCTAATGAGTTTAGCGTCTTTTAGGAGTCAAAGTTAGTGAGCAAATTAAACTGATCGTAGTTAGTGTAATTAGTCCACTACCTTTACCAAACCAATCAAGTCATGTGCGCAACCAAGTCCTATGTCCAAATGTCTTATGTCCAATCCAGTCTTACGTCCAACCAAGTCTTAAAAGTCAGATTCGCATGATAAGATTAGACTTACAACTAATAACAATAATATAATTTCTCTACTTCCTACCTTAATTAGAATCCTAAAAACAGATTCACAACATAAATCAGATTAATAGTTTAAACTAATTATACAGCTTAATTAGTTACTAATTAACTTAAATTACAAATTAATTAATTACAACTTAGCATAATTATAAAAATAGAAAATAATATTAAACTAATATAATATTATATACATATTAGGCTTTATACCACTGAATTTCGCCGGCAACCGAATTCCGGCAAACTAATATAATATTATATACATATTAGATTCACAACATAAATGTGCTATAGAGTTTGAGGTGGCAGATTGCACCGAGAAAACTTACCCTGAATAGAGTTTTGATGTCATCTACAGCATTGATACCATTTTGTATATTCAGCTAATATGCTAGCTCTAATAAGTTCTCCTTCGAGCTATGTTTCTTTTTTGGTTGATAATTGCTACTTATCATGGCAAAGTAATCAGGGGTGGATCCAAGATTCTGGACCAGGGGTAGCGTAACTTTACATTACTAGAAACTCAAAAAAAAAAAAGTTCGATTACCAAATTCAAAATGTTACAAAATCCAAATACAACCTTGAAATCAATAATAAAAGAAAATTACAATTGTTCACGCCGGGGTCTCAAATTTTGGAATCGTTTTACAATCGCATCAACTTCTACATCACAAAACAAATCTTTCTCAAGAAAAGTAACTAAGAATCATACTTCACCACAATCACAATTCACAACTAACAACCAAAATTCAACCCAACATTCAAAATTCCAACAATTGCAAACCTTCAATAGTTAAGCAAATTAAGGAAACTTCAATAGTTACCTCAACAACTGTGATTCTGCGAACTGCCTATCGCTCTGTCGGAGTTGGAGTGTCGGACTGTCGGAGCACTCGACCAATTTATTCAAAGTTCAAACTGTCATTAGAGAGAATTGGAGGAAAGAGAAAGAAAGTTAACCCTAATTCTAAAGGCCTAAACGGCTATTAAACCCTGAGAAAATTAAATAATCATTCACAAAACTACAGCAACTCAGTAAGTCACCATTTTCTGATTTTCTCTAAGACTCCGACGACGCAACGACCAACGAAGACGACTGAGAGGAGGCGACGAGGCGACCACAGAGAGGAGGCGAAAAGTCAACGATTGAGAAGAGGTGACGACAGACGACTGAGAAGAAGCGACGATCGAGGACTTTGAAGAGACGGCGAACCGGCGATGGAGAGGAGGCGACGAGTGAATGAGTGAGTGATCTGAGTTTGTTTCAGAGTTGAGAGAGTGAAGATTTCAAATGAAAACAGTGCATGTTTGTTCAGGGTTTTTTTTAAATTTTTTTTATTTATTTTCTTTTAAAAAAAAATAGGGGTAGTACGTGCTACCCCTTGTTACCACGTGGCTCCGCCACTGAAAGTAATGGTATGAGATCGAATTGTTCGAGTCACTATGAACTGTTTATAAACATGTTCCTTGAATCTTTCCTTTTTTTCGTCCTCCAATAGTTGGCTAGGATCTTAAATTAATTGCCAAAAGGTTGCTTAGTATTCTCAAGTTATCCTTGATTAATTGCTCTAACTTACCCAAGTAATCCGCTCCACAACTAAGGACTTATTGTTGAGATAATTAAATCAAAATGATGGAATGTGAATATTACATTAATGTCATCCTCAAAAGTTGGTTTTACAGTATGGAACCAAATGATTACAACAGTGAATACGTGGTAGGCTATTTGTTTTGTCATAATTGAATATTGTATTTCTAGAGACTATAATGACTAATGATCGAAGATCATTGTAAGAGACTGAATAGTAGAATAGGAACATTATTATAGGACGAAGAGGGTGTGAATTGAAAAAGCATCAAAGAGTTCATATGTACAAGAAAGGAGGGAGTTACTAAAATAGAATGTAGGAAATAAAACTTTTTTTAAAAGCTAAATTTCTTTATTTATTGGATGTCAAATGACATATCAAATTGAAACAAATAAAACTATCCAGCAGACTAATCTTTGAACATTTTCGTCATATATCACGATAAACCCGCGTTATTTAGAAATTTCTACAAATGGTTAAATCCTGGAGGCAAAGTTCTAATTAGTGACCTGACTACTGCAAGAGTGCTGGCCCACCTTCACCTGAATTTGCAATGTACAGCAAACAAAGGGGATATGATCTCCACGATGTAGAGGCATATGGGCGGGCAAGCTTAATCAGTTTGCTTTATGTTTTGCTTTGTAGTAAGTTGTTATGATTTCATAACATTAACAATCATGTAACTTATCTTTATCAGATGCTCAAAGATGTTGGATTTGTTGACGATACTGCCAAGTATAAAACTCATCAGGTACTCACTCTCAAACCATTTCAAAGCTGAATCTCATACTCTAATGTTAAGGATTAAAGTGGATAAACCTACTTTCCTGTTGCCTAAATATTTTTTCTGCCAAATGTGAGGTAGTCTGGAATAGATTGTTTTGTATTGTTTCCATATGCCTTGCTATGGCTAAATGTGCAGAGATAACTCTTGTTGTGCCTAAATTGATGTGCAAAGTTGATATCATTGTATTTATTTTGATCTCTTGGGCCTGTTAATTGCAAGGTCTATGTCTTTTGGGACCTTAATTTATTTATCTTCTCTTTCATTTTCTGTTTCTTGTTCCCATGAATTTTGTATGAGTATTTCTACGGTGTATTAATTTGACAAGAAGTTTGTTTGTCACTTATTTGGTTTTATTTCCAACTTCTTATAATTGACAAGTTCCGCATCTGAGTTATAAATCCATTTTACCATTTGTGTTGCGTTTCTCTCAATGCTACATGTAACTTTTCAACGTTAACATGATTGCTCTACATGATGATCTAGCCATGTTCCTTTATCGTGGATTCTGTTATACCACATGTCGACATGGTTATTCAATTACTAGCTTCTAGTTCTATGTGTATCTTTATCCTTTAGGTTGATAATGGATATATCTTTTTACATGGAAAGTTCACTACACGGATATAATGCTTTTAAGGTGTGTTGTTATGCGAGTATACCATGGCTAATATTATTACTGGAGATGGTGTGAAGAAACCAAAAGGGCATAGGTTAGATTTCTTTTTCGATAATGTTTTCGAAATTAGAACCCTTTTATCCAAAGTTAATTGTTCGATGATGAACCTTATTTATCCCCATTTTCCCCTTAGTTGAAGATGATTGTTCGAGGAATTAGTATGGACATTGTAACCCCTTTGGGATCATGGTGTTGATTTTATTGAATCGTTTTGGCATTGATTGGTTATTTAATGCATAAAGTTGGTGAATATTAGTTAGTTAATGATTTTTGTGCGATTTTTTAGCCTAATATGCATCTAAGTGGTTATTTTACGACTTCAATCACTTGATCAATGGATAATGAAGTGGTTGAGCATTGATATTTGTGTGATTTGTTGGCCTAATAAGCAATTAAGTGAATATTTTTATGGCTTTTTGTCTCTTGATTCATGCAAAAACATGATGGTATAATGTAATCTTATGCATTTAGTGTCATCAAATGTAATTTGACAAACTATTATAATGATCTAAGTTTGTTGATTCATTTTCAACTACATTTGGGATAAGCGGAGAATATTTTAGGCCATTTTCGACCATTTAGGAACCTTTTCACACATTTACGATTATATAATGTAATTTAGTCATATATTTGGCACTAATAATTAGTTTAAAAACTATTAGATTTATTTAACATTATTTATTTGTTTCTAAGTACATTTTGAGTAATTAAAGGCCGGTTTAGAATATTTTAGGTTATATAGGAAAAATTTCACACATTTAGGGTCATATAATATAATTTGATTATGAATTTGACAATAATAGTTAGTCTATAAACTATTACATTCATTTAACTTTATTTATTCGTTTCAAAGTATATTTTGGCTAAGTAAATACTATTTTTAGGCCATTTTAGTCCTTATTCGACATTTAGGAACCATTTCACACATTTAGGGACATATATGGAGTGCTACGTGTTGTATGCACACCACAGCCCCCCAATCGTTGCCCCTTGTTGCAACCCCCCCCCCCCAATCATTGCCCCTTGTTGCAAACCCCCCCCCCCCGCCCAGCCTCCCTAGCCCCTCCCATCCCTCCCCCTACTACACACCCCAGCCCCCCGTTACTGCCCCTACTACACTTCCCCACCCAGCACCCCTGGGAGCCCTCCCCTGCACACCCCTACCCAGTCCCCATACCACACCCTGCCCTGCTACCCCTACACACCCCAGCCCCCCCCCCCACATTGCTCCTTTCTTCCGAACTAATTCTTCTTGAGTTTTAACTCGACAATAAGGTCTATATGTAATCAGTTTTCTAAACCAAATTACAAAGCTACATATGATATATTATCTGTCTAATAATGCATGCATTACAAGTTTAGAACAACTCCTTCTGCTTTCATTAGGCTCGATGTTTTTTTATGTTGATTGGTTTCATTACCTTATGTGGATTCTCTTGCATGCTTTAGTGATTTTTCTTACTATTCTACCGGTTACCACTAGTGGAAAGAAGCCCATCTAATGCGTCAAAATTGGGCTTACTGATGCGATTTTGGTCCGCATCAGGTGGGCTCACCGCAGCTTCCAATCATTTACTGATGCGGTTCTTAAGGAAAACCGCATCAGTTAAACATTAACTGATTCGATTTTCCTTAAGAACCGCATCAGTATTTCATCTTGGTGCCAAGTTTTTGTGTTCTTTGGGAATAAACTGAATCGTTTATGTTATAGAATCGGATCAGTTATATATATATATATAATATTATATATATATATATATATATATATATATATATATATATATAGGAAAATTTGATAAGAATCGTCCCAGCTATAGGCATTCCGCCATTTTCAGTTCCAACTAAGGATTATTTCTTAGCGGTCCTAACTAGACATCATTTTTGCAAAATTGATTCCACCAGATCAATGTCTGCTACAATAGGTAAAACACGTTTTTTTCTTCGTTTTTTCGCTACAATTTTTTTTCGCCACAACCTTTTTCTTCTTCCTCCTTCACCTCTTTCTTACTCCTCCCTCCACCATGTCCTTTTCTCTCCCGCACCCTCCCTCCATACTGGTTCTGGATTTCCTTCCTCTTTCCCTCCTTGCTGGTGTCGGAGTTTATGGTGGTGCTTCTGCCCTAATTTCTCTCTCCTTGCAGCTTCTGCCCCAACTTCCTCAAATTGACATTGTTGTTTGTATCAACCTAATCAAACAAATCCTCCGTGTGAAATATTGTGTTTTTTTTATATGAAAAAAAAGAACCTTCACAAATTAGAGGTCAATTAGGTTGTAGGAAGTTGACAACAAATTATAGAGGTCGCCTAAGATGACTTGTGTCCACCAACACGAAAGAAATCTATTCATGTTTTGAAAGCCAAAAATACGCTCGACAGACCCACATCCAGATTTACAATTCTTGACCAGCTCTTAGGAAATGCTTTTATGTTCCTTATTATTGACCTCACATGTCGATTCACATACTCATGGACCGAAATTATCAAATATTTAAATATAATGGATATCAAAAATCCTAAACGTTGAAACAGAAATCAACACAGAGAAAACTTCATGGTTTGACGATAAAATTAGGCAGAAGACAAGCATTTTAGAAATTATTTATTTTATGTTCATTTGTATAATCATCAATCTTAGTAATGCTTGTGGGAGGAATCTCTGTATTTGTAAGAATATAAGATGGTTAACGTTACAGCCATTGGTTTGTTTCGTCGCCATTGGCGTTCCCCACAGTGTGTTGGTGGTTCACACAAAGCCAAAGGGGGAGGCTGGGGATGGTGTGAGAGGGGAAGGGGTGGCAGGAAAAGTGGGATAGCTGGGAGGGGAGGGGAGGGGGAATGGGATTTCGAGGGTGGCTGTGGAGGGGGGATAGGAGAGAGAGGGGTGGCAGGGGAGGAAGGTGGTAGGAGAGAGAAAAAAGAAAGAAGGAAACTGACTTAAAAAATTAAAAACAAAGTTTAACCTGTTAAACATGTAACGAGTCAATTTGGACCAATGTTGGCAAAAATGATGCACAATTGGGACCATTCAGAAATAATCCATAGTTGGGGCTGAAAATGATGGAATGCCCATAGTTGGGACTGTTTCTATCAATTGTTCCAGTATTATATATATAATAATATTTATATATATCTATGTATTATATTTATATAAAGCTTGTATCTAAACCTTCTATAATTGGAAAACGTCTCCCGCACATGTCGTATACAAGTCAAAATGATATTATATATATATATATATATATATATATATATAATATTTTGAGAATGTATTACAAATGAAGTTTTAACAAGTATTAAAATAAAAAAATAAACACCATGTAAGTAGCTAGTAACATAATAAGGACAAAGAAGCACAAAGCCGCGACATTATCTTCACATGCAAATGTCGGTAAGGTGCGAGCTAACAAATCCCGAACCTCGTTTATCTCAGCGGTGGTGAAAGAACCCTCCCTTGGCTTGCCCATGAGAAATACCTTATAAAACAAACATAAGAAAATGCACATAAGACTTTAGTTGACTTTAAAGAGATTAAGCAAATAATATAATGCAATAAATTAAGGAAATTGAACTTAAAAAGCAAAAATCGACCAAGAATGACAATCATAATACCCAAAATGGGTTTCATAGCATGTGAGTGAACTTTAGTTGACTCATTTACTTACATATGTACTTATTAGAACTATATATGACCTTAAAATAAGACTAAGTGCGGGAGGTTAATGAAAGTTGAGCTAAGAAATAAAAAATCGTCCCCAAATGGCCTTCATTTACCCAAAATGGGTTTCAAAGCGTGAAAAATGAATTTTCTTAACTTTAATGGTTATATATGTTAATATTAGAACTATATATGTCCTAACATGTGGCTAAATGTGGGAAACTAAGTAAATTGAACTTGAAAGGCCAAAATCGACTCCAAATGACCTTTATTAACCCAAAATGGGTTTCAAAGAATGAAAAATGATTTCTCTTAACCCTAATGATTATATATGGTGTTATTAGAACTATATATTTCATAACATGTGGCTAAATGAGAGAAACTAAGTAAATTGAACTTGAAAGGCCAAAATCGGCTCGAAACAACCTTCATTTCCCCAAAATGACATTTATCTACCCAAAATGAATTGAAAGCATATGAGTGGACTTTACTTGACTCTAATTGTTAAATATGTGTGTTATTATAGCTGTACATGTTGTGACATGAGAATAAATGAGGGAATTAAGGAAAATGAACATGAAAATCTAATATTGTCTCTAAATGACCTTCATTTACCCAAAACGGGTCTTAAATGATGTGAATGTATTATAATATATTGACTCTAATGGGTCTATATGTACTTGTTATAAGTATATATGACCTAACATGTGACTAAATGCGGGAAAGTAAAAAAAAATTAAGCTTACGAGACCAAAATCAGCCCTCAATTGAGCTACCTATTAGTTATGTATAATACCTTCTCAAGATCCCCGACTTCCTTGCAACTTGAGGTTATATCGAACATGAACATCAACACATAGTAGCCACACTCGGTTCCCCTGTGTTGTTGAGCACACTAATTATTGAATTACATTAAAAAAGTAATGTAAGAAACATACATATTTGTTTTTTTGTAAAAGAAAGAAGTAGCTTAAATAATATGTATTACCTTCATTGCTTTCCACTGAGGAACTTTTCCTGTTCTCTCAACCTTCTTCAAACAACTGTAGTTATGTTAATTTCATGTGAGAAGTGGACAAAGGATGAAATTAGTGAAAGGTGTTATGCTAATAATAATCATTTTAAGTAACAAACAAACTCATTTATGCATGATTTGAGGAGTAAGGATCATGGTGGATCTTGAGCTATAGAATAAAACTGAAATATTGTGTTATTTAAAGAACAAATCACAAGAAGCGAACAATGGAGACTAAAACCCCAAAAAAAAGTTAGGAAGCAATCATGTGAGTACTTTTATTGTATAATAATTATTAAGTGGTAAAAATGGATACAAGGTGAATAACTATACTCTTCAAAACAAGGGGCAAATATGAACTTATGTTGTGCACGTTTAGCTGTTTTGATACATAGCCAAATATACTCCTTAACCTCACTTGTGTTTTGCAAACAATTATAAGCTCGGACAAAATTTGGGCATAACCACCCAAACTGATCGCATCCACAAGGAGAATCTTGGAGTCATCTTCAATTCAAAGCACAACCAAGTACATAACATAGATATGTTATTAGATATTGCAAAGCAGTTCATATATTTCATAAGTACAAATGTTATACCTCATGAATGCTTGAATCAATAAAACATCCAACATCTCTCTACAAAGGAACTCCTTCACATCAACCTTGGACACCAATGTCGATGTTTCCTCGTGGTAGTTGAATTTTGTGGTACCCAACTTCACCTCCACAGGTGTATCATTCGGCATATCACGCATATTTGCATGTAGCCATAAACATGCCTTAGTGAGACACTGAAGCGTTGATGACTCAATCCAAGTATCTTTTGAAGGATTTTGTTGGCGACTTGAACCTTTGGAGACTTGCGTTTCTTTACCCGAAATGGCCTTCTTTGGATTGCTTGAACCCTTCTTTTCCTTCGCCTTTTCTAGAGGAGGTGACTCCGCCGTGCTTTCCTTGGGCTTGTTTATTCTCTCCAAAACCTATTGATTCAAATGGAGACACATTCAACTTAGTTAGTTAATACTTAACAGATATGAATTAAATAAATCAATATGAATATGTATTTTAGTTGCTTCATTTTACCTCGTCTGAAAACCTCACCCATGTCGATGGCCACAACACATAAACACCACGAGCGTCGGTCAAGACATTTATATCAATCGATGGTTTAGGCAACGAGAGAGCAAAGTCTTCATAACCAGGAGTGATGGTGGCTACACTAACCGCCAAGTGCTCATTGTCCAGAGACACATGATGGACTATTGCTTGTTAACTTCGTGGTTGTGCATTTCCTTCAGCCGTCGCAATCAAACCCTCATCTTTTACATCTAGTAAAAGCTGCCAAGGCGTTTCTTCCTTCAAAAGTAAATGAATTGAGGTTAGTTTATATAATTACTTATTTTTGAAATTATAAGAAGGATTATAGTTACCTCTAACTCAAGTACAGATGGTGCTGAATTTTGTGTGTTAGGATGGCTAGCTTTGTCCGTTGAAGGACGATCCAGTTTAGGTTGACGTATCGCCGGTAAACCATACTGTGAAAGGACTGCGTTGAAACTTTTCGTGAGTTGCTCCCTCACCTTCTCTGTAATTTCCTCCGTAAGCTTCTCCCGGAGATCTTGTGCCATAGCTTCCATATCATGTGGTGCGGAAACATTCGAGCGTGATTTTGTACCCATGGAAGAATCTTTGGTATAGGATTTTGTCACACCGAGACGAATACCACAGAAACCCCTCAAATGTCCATTGTGGTCCTTTCCAAAAGTCTCGTAAAGAGCATATTTGTTGCCTTAGGAGTGAACTCGCCGTTAACCTCTTTTTGCTTGAGCCCCGTCTATATACATTATAGAACAACAAGTGTTAGTTCTAATAAATAACAAATTAACAAGGGGGTTATGCAAGGAAGGGGGATTGTGCAAGTGAATGAGAGGGAGTGTGCTAGGGAGTTGACAATCGGGGGTCTGCAGGGGTGGGGCAGCAAGGGGAGGGGGTATGCAGGGGGAAGCAAGAGGGAGGGCAGCAGGATGGAGGGTGGCAGGCTGGGTGGCAGGTCTGCAGGGTGGGTGGCAGGTCTGCAGGGTGGGTGGCAGGTCTGCAGGGTGGGGGCAGAAGGTGGGATGGTGGTAGGGTTGGGAGGGCATCAGGTGTGGTGGTAGGTTGTGGGAGGGTTGGCAGTAGGGTGAAAGAAGGTGGGAGGGTGGCAGCAGAGGGTGGCAGGCTGTGGGAGGGCTGGCAGCAGGTTAGAGGGTGATAATAGGGGGTGGCGGGTTGTGGGAGGGTCGACAGTAGGTTGGCAGGCTGTGGAAAGGTTGGCAGCAGGGTGGTGGCAATCTGTGAGAGGGTTAGCAGCAGGGTGGCAGAAGGTGGGAGGATGGCAACAAAGGGTGGCAGAAGGTGGGAGGGGGTCTGAGGGTTGACAGCAAGGTGGGAAGGGAGTTTGAGGGTTGGCAGCAACGGGAGGGGGCTGGCAGGGTGGGGCAGCAAGGGGAGGGGGTTGGCAGAAGGTGGGGCAAAAAGGGGAGGGGGGGTCTGTAGGGGTGGGGCAGCAATGGGAGGGGGTAATACTCCGTATTTTTTGTAAGTTATTAATTATAATTTTTAAAAGGGTTTTCTTTATTAAAGAGGTTTATTATTAATTAGAAAGGTTTTAAATAGGCTTTTATGATATATTATGGGGTTTTCAAATAAATTCTAGTGCAAATTATATATTGAGCCTAAGTTTACAAATCATACATCAAGTAGTTAGTTTAGTAGTTGAATATATTTCTTAAAAGAAAATCTCAAAAGATTTACAAAAAAAGAAAAAAAAAAGGTTTATAAAAAGAAAAAGAAAAGGAAAAAGAAATTTTTTAGCCCACAATCTCACGCGGCAGCGTGAAGTGTTGAAGGCTTTGGTTATGTTTTTCCTTTTTCTTATCTTTTAGTTATTTTACCTTATATAATTATGTATATTATGGAATAATATATCTTTTTCTAATCTTAGTTAGATAATCATAAATATTAGCTATATCTTAGCTAGATTAGTTTATCTTTTCCCTAAATTCATCTTTTAGTTTCCTAGTCCTATTTCGATTCTACCTATGCAACTAGTATAAATAGAGGTCTCCACCCATCCTATTCTTCACACCAAATTTGGGAAATACATCTCTTTTCTCAAATTTTAAACTCTCTCTCCCTTATCATACCATTTCTCTTATCTCCTAGTAGTTATTAATTTTCGAGGTGCGTGTATGTGTAGAGCTTTAATAATTGTTTTTGCAAGCATAGTATCATGTTTTAGGAAAATATTTTGGATTGATATACATGTTTTTATGAGTTTTATTATGAACTACATCTGTTTATATGAACATGTTTGAATGTTTATTAATTTTATTTATGAACTTTGAATTATGCCTTTCGTTTAATATGATTATAAAGTTTGATCGTTGAATTTATGTTCAAATAGTTTAGAAGGAGTTTGATCTTTAGATTCATGTTTAAATATTTAAAAAGAAGTTGTTATGAATTATTATTATTTTTCAAAAGTTACCTCTTAAACAAGTTATTTTATTTATGCCTTTATATGGCTAAATTTATAAGTAGTACTATTTATTTTACTGGAGTATTATTTCATAAGGATTTTTATTAGATATATGATATTTTATGATCGCGAATATAAAGAGCCAACGGCTTGTTATTTATAAATAAGAACGATAGCTATTAATGTTATTTACCCAGGCAACGGCTTGTTATTCATTAGCAAGAACGTTAACCATTATATTATTTATCCGTGTACTTTTTGTATAAGTCATGTGGATAAGGTAGAAACCTCTCGTAATAGACTCAGTAAGGAATACTAAACTTGGGGGGTGTGCACGCTTTAGGAAAGGTACCTAAACAAGGAAAAAGTATTTGTTTTTTATCAAGGTTATATACTTTATATTATACAAGTATTATCAGGTATCCAGAAAGGTTTTTCGAAATTAAATATTTCAAATGTCTAATTAAATAAAGTGTTTAATATTCCGCATATACATGTACTCAGTATTTTTACTGACACGCTTTTATTTGTTTTGTTTTATGGCTTTGTCCCTGTGATGACCCTATTTTGGCGAGCAGATTTTACAGGTTGATATGATGCATACTTCATATGGTGGAGCTAGTGAGGAATCATAATTAGTTAAGGAGTTGTTATTTTTTTTAATCCATTGTTATATAGTTGTACAATAAAGTTATTTCAATAAAGAGAAGTTAGTTCAGTTATTCCGCTGCATTAGTTCAAGTTCGGTTAGTAGTTAAAGTCTTTAACGTTATCACGTGACAGTAATACTCTCAAGTTTCTCAAGGTGTTCTATATTAAAATTTATTTTCCAAAAGAGAGAAATTCGGGGATGTTACAAGGGGGGTGGTAGGTGTGGGGCAAAAACCGGGGGAGCAAATTAAAAGAAAAGCGAGGGAGCAAAAAAGAAAACGGAGGAGTAAAAAAAAAGCGGGGGAGCAAAAAAAAAGCGGTGGAGCAAAAAAGAGCGAGGGAGCAAAAAAAACCGGGGGAGCAATTTAAAGGGAGCGCAATTACTTACAACGGCATTGCATTGGCTATCTTCACGATCCTCGGATCTGAAATGGTCATTTTATTGTCTGAACCACGCCTATGCACGGAGCACCACCAATCAGAGACAGGTCAACTTTGACAGATGCGCGTTGGAGGTAGAAGATGTCGTTCTAGAAGGGTAAAATTGATCGTCAATCCACACCAATCTTGCCCTCGCATAAGTGTAGGAACCCATATGATGGTAGTGGTTCCTCTGTCTTGCACTCTGTGCATGTTTCTCATGCTTAGCCTATAAGATCACATGGTTAGTTTGAAAACACATCTAATTGTACTAAAAGTAAATATGCAAATTCTAATATAGCTTAAAGCACAATACATACCACCATCTCTAGCGTAGTATTTTGGGCAACAAATGCCTCCTAATATTCTCGTTTTATATGTGACCAAATCTCAAAAGGTGGAATTAATTCGGTTGTCATGGCTCTTCCTCTCCCCCGTCCTTTTCTGTTTATTCCGTCTCATTTGGTTTTGATTTTAAAATTTTTCTCCTCTTTTCTTTCATCTTTCTCCGTTTCGTGATCTACCCACACACTAGTTTGGTTTTGAAAGCTCTAAATCTTTCGGCCACCACAGATAGGAACAACGCCTTTTTATCTTCATTAGGAGTAATATTGAACGAATTCTATATAAAAAAGAAATAAACAAATATTTAATTTCCATATACATATAAATCAATGAAAATATGTGGCTAAATACGGAAAACAAAGTAAATTGAACCTAAATAGCAAAAATCGACCCGAAATGGCCTTTATTTACCCAAAATGGGTTTCATCTTCCCAAAATGGGTTTCAAAGCATGTGAATATATTTTAGTTCACTCTAATGGTTGTATATGTTGTTATTAGAGCTAAATATATCCTAACATGTGGCTAAATGCGTAAAACTAAGTACATTGAACATGAAAAGCAAAAATCGGTCTGAAATGGCTTTTATATACCCAAAATGGATTTCAAAGCATGTGAAGTGACTTTTCTTGACTATAATTATTTTATATGTTGTTATTATAGCTATATATGTCCTAAAATATGTCTAAATACATAAAAAAAAAAAAGTAAGTTGAACATGAATAGCACAAATCGGCTCGAAATAGCCTTTATTTACCCAAAATGGGTTTCATCTTCCCAAAATGGGTTTCAAAGTATATATGAATGTATTTAAGTTAACTATAATGGTTGTATATGTTATTATTAGAGCTAAATATATCCTAACATATCGGTAAATGCGTGAAACTAAGTACATTGAACATGAAAAGCAAAAATCGGCAGAAACGGCCTTCATTCAACCAAAATGGGTTTCGAAGCATGTGAAGTGACTTTTCTTGCTTGACTATAATTATTTTATATGTTTCTATACATTTGTCCTAACATGTTTCTAAATACGTAAAACAAAGTAATCTTATCTTAAATAGCAAAAATCGTCCCTAAATGGCCTTTATTTACCCAAAATGGGTTTCATCTTCCCAAAATGGGTATCACAGTATATGATTGTATTTTAGTTGACTCTAATAGTTGTATATGTTGTTGTTAGAGCTAAATATATCCTAACATGTGGCTAAATGCGTGAAACTAAGTGCATTGAACATGAAAAGCAAAAATCGGCCTGAAATGGCCTTCATTTACCCAAAATGGGTTTCAAATTAAAGCATGTGAAGTGATATTTCTTGACTATAATTGTTTTATATTTTGTAATTATAGCTATATGTGTCCTAATATGTGGCTAAAAACCTAAAATAAAGTAAGTTGAACATGAATAGCAAAAATCGGCCCAAAATGGACTTTATATACCCAAAATAGGTTTCATCTTCCCAAAATGGGTTTCAAAGTATATGAATGTATTTTAGTTAACTCTAATGGTTGTATATATTGTTATTAGAGCTAAATATGTCCTAACATGTGGCTAAATGCGTGAAACTAAGTACATTGAACAGAAAAAGCAAAAATCGGCCCGAAATGGCCATTATTTACCCAAAATGGGCTTCAAAGCATGTGAAGTGACTTTTCTTGACTATAATTATTGTATATGTTGTAAGTTAGCTATACATGTCCTAACATGTGGCTAAATACGGAAAAGAAAGTAATTTGAACATGAATAGCAAAAATCGGCTCGAAATGGCCTTTATTTACACAAAATGGGTTTCAAAGTATATGAATGTATTTTAGTTGTATCTAATGGTTGTATATGTTGTTATTAGAGCTAAATATATCCTAACATGTGGCTAAATGCGTGAAACTAAGTACATTGACCATGAAAAGCAAAAAATCGGCCTGAAATGACCTTTTACCGAAAATGGTTGTTAAAGCATGTGAAGTGACTTTTCTTGACTATAATTGTTGTATATGTTGTAATCATAGTTATATATGTCCTAACATGTGGCTAAATACAGAAAACAAAATATGTTGAACATGAATAGCAAAAGTCGACCCGAAATGGCCTTTATTTACCCAAAATGGGTTTCCTTTTTCCAAAAATGGTTTCAAAGTATATGAGTGGATAAAATGGTAATACTTCCTCCGTTTTTTATTAGATGTTACACTTTTGAAAATTTGGGTTCCCTAGGCAAAAAATTGAAAGAGTGATTAGAAGAGAATAAGGCTAGGGGATTAAGCATGTGGGGACCATTGCACATGGGGTGTTTAAGGGAAGGGAGGAGAGAGAAAAGAGGGACCACAGCTTGGTTCCCTCCTTTTTATTTTTTTTACACGGCCAAGGAGAGAGAATGGAGGACCCATCCAAAAGTTTTGGCACCAATTGATTTTTCCTCCAACAATTTCATAAAGTTCAAATTATGCAAAAAAATTAAATTTCCCATTTCAAACATAGTTTAAGCCTACATTTTCCATACTCTCTCTTCTATATAAACCCCCAACATTAAATGAGGGATTATTTCACAAAATGAGGAGAGATAAAATATTGTCAAGCACCATGGTTTAGTTTAATTACAAAAATCAGATAATATCCACTAATTCACTGCACACACTACACATTAACGTTAAAAATAATTATCCAAAAAATTAAGAACAGAAGTTTCCCACAAAAAACTTCAAACTTCAGTCCTTAAAAAATCTTCTCCAACACTGAAGATGGGGTTAGCAGATGAGGGAGGGGCAGGGATGTTTGGCCTTCAAGAGTTGCTGGAAATTGAAGGCATGGAGGATGACTTGCTGATGCATGAGATGTGGACGCATTATAACAGTGATGATGAATATTACACAGAGGATGGTGAAGGAGGCACAGTAGCAGATGGGAATTAAGCAGAGCAACAACATCAGCAAGGTCAAACACATAAATACAAACATTGTAAGTTCATCAACCCAAAAACCACATTTAACTCTAACAAAAAGGAGAATGTTGGTTGATGACCTTCTTACCTCTGAAATAAATGGTAAATTTCCATGGGGTTTAAAAAGAGAAAATAGCAAGAAAGCATGGCATAAGCAGGATGACATTAGATAGAATATGGAAAAATGCAAAAAAAAAAAACAGAGAGAAAGTGGGCATGTCATAGATGTGAGAAACAAAAAGGCAGGCAGATGTGGTAGGAAGCTTAAAGTTTATGATGAAAATTAGCTTCAATCAGTCCCACTTCAACTAAGGACAAGTATAAGGGCATTTGCTGGTTATCTTAAAGTTCCCCCATGCCTATAGACTACTCAAACAGGGTAAATTGAGAAGTCACACAAGCAGCATCCACCCAAAACTGACAGAAGATCACAAGCTTCAAAGAATTAAGTGGGTGTTACAGCACATATTACAAGCAACAATGACACAACCACCAAAATTTGTTGACATGCAAAATGTTGTTCACATAGATGAGAAGTGGTTTTATTTAAGTCCATACATGAGGAGGTTTTACTTGCTCCCTGCTGAAGATGACCCTTATAGTTGTTGTCAATCCAAGAGATGTAAGATCAAAGCTATGTTCATGTGTGCCACATCTAGACCTATTAAGGACTGTGAAGGGAGGATGATACATGATGGGAAATTTGGTATCTACCCTTTTGTTGAGTATGTGAGAGCTAAATATTCAACTAAAAACAGAAGGGCGGGAACTTTGGTGACAAAAGCAATTGAAAGTTTAACCTAGCAGTTATGAGGGCATGATAATCAACACTATCATCCATGCCATCATGAGGAATTGGCCTGAAGGTGTGTCTAAAGATATCTACATATAGCAAGACAATGCTAGACCTCACATTCATGCATCTGACCCAGAATTTATGGCAGCAGCAACTCAAATGGTTCAATATTCAACTCATCAATCACGCACCTCAGTCCCCTGATTAAATGTGCTAGACTTGTTTTTTAGAGCAATTCAAGCACTACAATATCAATCATTTCCTAAGAATCTAGATGAATTAATTTTAAGAGTGCAGGAATGTTATGATTTCTTTGACCCAAAAGTATTGAAGTACACTTGGTTGCAATTACAATATGTTATGGTAGAAATACTAAAGTGCAAAGGGGGGAACAATTATAGGAACCCACACCATTCAAAAACAAAGCTAGAGAGACAGGGATTACTTCCAGAAAATGTTGAAGTTGAGCAAGCACTAATAGATGAGGTAGTTGCTTATTTGAATGAGAGGTTTGTGAATGTAGGTGAAGCATTGACTACTTAGATGCAATGAAGCCTAGAATGGGCAGAAGATGTGGCTACTTTTTTGCACATAATGATGCTGTGTATGAAGGAGCATAAAGGGGAGCAACTTTTTGGTATATAAAAAGTATATAAGGAGACAAATACACAGGTATAGAAGTTACAACACTTTTGTTTAAGCTTATGGACAAGATGAAGCAATACTTCTAATCAAACCAGGATTTTTTTCGGGGGTTTTTGTTTATTTATTAAACTGTTATCTACATGTTGAAGGACTGGTTTGTATAAGGAGTGATGCAACAATTATTGAAGTAAAGCATGTATGGTTATGTTTATTTTTTGCATGTCAACAAGTATAAAGTGAGTTGTGTGTTTTATTAAATCCATCGGGGATAATTGTGTTGACCCAATATGGTTTTGATGATGACAAACTAAAGTAATTTAACTAACAAAGTTTATGAGTTTTATGTGTGCAAGAATCATTATAAAAGGTTGTGCCTATAGCATTGAGAATGCTTGTTATGAAAGGTGTGCGAGGTGCATTGTTCCTATGGATAAAGAGAATACTACAATCAAGGTTGAAGTGAAGAGGCTTGACTTAAAGATTGAAGTGAAGATATTCAAAGGAACAACTATCCTAACATGAAGGAAGCTTAGAATGCATGAGTTTGTATTTAAGTTCCTAAATGTAAAAAGGGAACAAGATCCGAAAAGGTAAGGAAACTTGAGTTATAAAGTTGGAATGATGGTTTAGAGTCTCTAGTTAAGTTTCTAGGTTTAATGAGTCTAAATGGTAACAAGGTTGTGTCGGTTTCTATTAATTAAGTCTAGGAGTTCCTGTTCTGTTCCTATGTTGGGAACAAGCGTTGGTACAGTTTGGGAACACAGGTTGGGAACAGACCTAAAACGTCCTATGTTGTGCGCCTAACATATATGAAGCGCTTAACTGATTTATTTAGGAGTCCTAGCTTAGTTTGACTAGATCCACTAATTTAGGGATTAGTTAGGAGTTTGTTATGAAAAGATTTTAAAATGATTTTCTGTTTTGAAAAGGATAATATCTTATTTTAAAATCTTATCTTTTTATTCTAAGTAAAATCTTATCTTTTGAAAAGATTTTTCTTTTTAAATAAAATCTGATTTTCGGTTTTTATTTAAATATTTTAAAAAGATATTTTTTTTTCTTAAATCATTTATATTTAAATAGCTTAATTATTCCCCAAGTTTTTAAAACCACGTAATGTTTACTGTTAAACGTTTTAGTGGGTTTAGTGGGCTTGTTTATTATTTCCCAAGTATTAATTAATTTATATGGTTTAATTACTCCCCAAGCAAACTAATATCACGTTTAAGCTTACTGCTACACGTTTACTGTTTGTGGAGTAATGGGCTATATTATTTTATTAAAGCCTTAATTTATTTTAATTAGTTTAATTAGGCTTCAAGCTTTATAAACCACGTTATACTTTACTGCTTCTCCTATTAAGTTAAGTAGTGGGTTAGTGGTTATTTAATTCTCAAGTAAAGTTAAATAAAAACTAATTAATTAATTAAGTTATGGATATCATGGGTTAGTGGGTTAATTAGTGGTAATTATTTCATGACTACTTATGTTATGAATAGGCGCTTAATCTAAAGTTTAATGTGTCGGACTTTAAGTTATTCTTACATAAAGTGTCAAACTTTAGTAGTCCTTCCATAGTGTGTCTGACTTCGGTTTTAATTGGGTTTAACTAAGATAAAGTCAGTACCGTCATTCCTTCAATATACTCTTGTGCTCCTTACGTATTTCCTACTTATTCCCTTATCGTTTTTATCGTTTGTAATCTTGGTTTTTGGGGTAAGGGGATTTTGAGTGAAATCCTGTATTGAGAAAAGCTTTGAGTACAGCAAGAGAAAGGGAAGAAACTTGAGTGAGTTTCATTGTAAGTG
The DNA here is from genome assembly GCF_026745355.1 of Beta vulgaris subsp. vulgaris. Classification (NCBI taxonomy): domain Eukaryota; kingdom Viridiplantae; phylum Streptophyta; class Magnoliopsida; order Caryophyllales; family Amaranthaceae; genus Beta; species Beta vulgaris. The sequence continues at coordinate 30,858,307 of NC_079203.1, read as the reverse complement.
TGAGAAGCTTTGAGTGAAGCAAGAGAAAGAGAAAGGAACTTCGAGTGAAGTTTGAGAGGAACATCAGTTGTGGGAACTGTCGTTGGGAACTTGAGTTTAGTAACTTAAGTTGTGGCTCAAGAGAAAAGTAATAGGATTGTAAACAGAGTTGTTTTGGCCTATTATAGTGGAAAGTATTGAGTAAAATCCCTTGTGGTCGAGGTTGTTTCTTCCTATTGGGCCTAGGAAGTTTTTCCTCGCTAAAATCTCTTGTGTATTTCTCTTGTTCATTTCGTTGTTTTATAATTCCGCAAAAATAACGTATATTAGTCACACTATAACCCCCCCCCCCTCTTATAGTGTTCCCTTAGAAGTCAACAAATTGCATGGCTCATTGAGGAAGTGATGGATGATTTCAAACCTTAACTTATTGGTTTAACACTAATGAGAAAATCATCTAATGCTCCTCAAGCCCAAAGCATGAGTCCCTTCATCATCTGGATTATATTTTTTTTTAAAAAAAATTAGGGACTCAGGTTACTACCAACAGGGACTCAATTGACATAGCAGTGGGGGACTGACATAACTCAGCAAACCAGGCATGAGTAATTACATCATTAGCTAATTTTTCACCCTCCAACCTCCAATACAAAACCAACCTCATACCCAATTCTAACATCTAATCCAACCCAAAACAGTAGGCAACATAACAATATTAGGCAGCAAACCAACACCAACAGGCAATCGAGCATAATTGACAAAACAATTGTTTTAGGCAAGCATAAATTGTATCCAACCAACTCAAGAGGAAACCCAAAACAGTAAGCAACATGAAGCTATATCCAACAATTTCCCACATACCAACCAAACAAAAAATAGGATAACAATATTAGGCAGCCAACAAACACCAACAGGCAACCAAGCATAATAAACAACCTAATACTTTTAGGCAAGCATAAATTGTATCCAACCAACTCAATAGGCAACCCAAAACAGTAGGCAACATGAAGCTATATTCAACAATATCCCACATACCAACCACACAAAAACTAGGCATCATAACACTATTAGGCAAGCTGCAGGTGGTGCGTGGTGGTGCGTGGAGCTAAGGAATCAGTGGCGCTGAGGAATCAGTGGTGTGGAGCTGAACTAGGGAGTAAGCTAAGCTAAGTGAGTTGAGGGAATGGAAAGACACACGATCTTTTTTGAGGAGACAATAACCTTTTTTTTTATGCGGTCCACCAAACCGCATCAGATTTTTAAAAATCTGCAGCGGATTATATAATCTGATCCGATCCATAAGAGGACTGCTCAGATTGTTCTGCCAACTTTCACTCCCATTTTTAATGTTGATTTTCGAATGCGGTTTTACAAAAATCGCATCTGTTACTAAGTGACATATAAGATTTTTTCCACTAGGTTCCATACGTTGGTCTCAATTTCGTCGTATATGACAATACGAGTCGTTCAAGGATTGGTTGATTCATTTAGAAAAATTGTCACACATGAGGGATTTGGAGCTCTATACATACAAACTATACATGTACGGTCTCTAATTCAGTAAAGATTAATGTTTCACTAGGAAAGACAAGCTGAGAATTTCATCCAATATTTTAACATCTATAGTTTTGTAAATTTCTTATATTTGTATTAAAAAGATAATTTGGAGTGGAAAATGATCATTTAGGACTAAAAATGCAAAGAGTCTGTGATTTTCATCAAAACCGCAACCCTTAATTGGTAAAAAGGGCTGCAGTTTAGGCCCGAAATTGCAACTCTTCCAGATTTGAATGGCTGCGATTTTGGGCCTAAACCGCATCCCTTGGAGTAAAGCGTTGCGGTCAAAAACGGCAACCCCTCCTTTTCGCTCAATGGCTTCTATGCCAAGGGTTGTGGGCCAAAAACGCAGCCCTTGACATTTTTTTCACTGGTGTAATTTGGTCTAGATTGTTGCCTAATTCTAAATTAAAATTATTTTCTTGGCTCGATCGATAATTATCAAATATATTATTATTCATAAATATCATAAACAAAAACCTTTTAAATACAAGTTTTCGCGAGAAAATGGTCGAGGTTATTCCTCGCAAAATATTTTCTTCTGAGGGTCTTCTTTTTCCAGATTTTTCTTAAAAGGTTGTTTCTCGCAAAAACTTGTATTTAAAAGGTCACAAATTTTCCTTCATTTTATTAGCTTTTTGTAATTTTTTGTCTAGTGCGAACTAGAAAATGGACGATATGACATGATAAGTTGTTAAAAAGAACTTTCAAGGAATTGGGGATAAAATAACAAACTTCAACGAAATTGAGGTAAGAGTTTTTATCTTAATAGAAGTGTTACAAATCAAAAAGTTTGTCTATGTCTTTATAGTTACATATAATTACTTCCTCCGTTTCAAATTACTCGCTACACTTTCTATATAGGAAAGTTTCATATTACTTGCTACACTTCTTGCTTTTCCCTTATATGGTAAGTTTTCAATTGTAAATTTACTAAACTACCCTTACGAAAAATATTAAACAACACTTCATTATACCTAACCAAAACTAATTAAACATTAAACAAAACCCACCACCAAACTCAATCCTTCTCCCACCATCATCAACAACTTGAACCCCTTTCTCTCTCCTCCATTATCCCAATCCCTTTCTCTCTCCTCTCATCACCACCACCATCAAGTTGTATTTCTAGTTCTCTCTTGTCACTTTCACCCACCACCACACTATCTCCTCTCTCCACCACCACCCACCTCTTTCTCAACCTCTTCACCTCACTCTATCCTCCTTCCACCACCACCATCTTCGCGTCACCACCTCAACCGCCACCACTGCTGCGGAGAACAACGCTCATCCTCTTCACCTCTTTCTCTCTCCTATCGGTCATTACCACCACCACCTGTTTCTCTCTCCTCTTTCGACCATCACCCACCTCTTTCTCTACATTCTCCACCACCACCCACTTTGACATCCACCACACATTTTGTCCACCACACCACCATAGAAAACAACGACACCACCTTAACTAACCACTTCCAAAATTATAAATCTGGGTTGGAACCACCATCTTTCTCCGTCCTTTCATTATCTTCATCCTAGTTTTCTTCAAAGTATTGAGTAACTTTTTCTCTCTAGCTCCTTGAAAGGGCATTAGTGGTTCGAATGTAGGCTTTGGTGGTGATGGTGGTGGTGGTTTGTTTAGTTTGGTGGCAATGGTAAGGTGCTGACGGCAGTTTTTATGGTGGTAGTTTGTATGGTGGTGGTGAAAGTGGTTTATATAGTGGTGGTGGTAGAGGTGTTGGTAGTTGGTGGTTTACGCGGTCGTTGGTGGTGGTTGGTTTAGGTTCTAAATTACACTTAATCACATACCCCATATTACTAATATTACAGTAACAAAAATTTTCTAAGGAACCGTAAAAGAAAAGTGTAGCGAGTAATTTGAAAAGGAGGAAGTATAAGACTTTATTATGTTTTAATTTGAAAAATTAAACTTTGAAATTGTAGGAGTTAATGGTTAAACTCTCACTTTTCATTTCAAAGATCATGTGCTTGATTCCTAGTAGCTACACATTGCTAATATTTGTAAATAAGACCATATAAACATGTTAATTGAAAGTTTGAGAGTGGTGTCATGTGGCAGGCATACATTTGAGAGTAACATGTGGCACCGTTCCGTTGATAGTGCAGTAATCTCTTATAGGACGAACTTAGATTAGACTGTGCATATGCAAATATGAAATGGTAATTATAATTGCTGCCACATTTGTTTTCTTTTCTAACATAAAGAAGGAATAACTATAAATAAGCCTTTACAGGTACAAATAAAAATGTTCTTAGATAAAACATCATCGAAGATTATAAATAAAGTTAAAGTATTGTGTCAGACCGTCTGACACAATACATTTGGTCGGACCAGAGCTTAAGAGAAAGAAATTAATGGCAGCAACTAACCCCGGATCAGCGCTTTGATTGGACTTATCTCCCCTACACCGGTGTCGTGCGGATTTGCTATTCCGCCTGAGCTATTTGTCATACTCCATCAAAGTAAACTCCCTCAGATCTCTGTGAGTTCCAGTTTGATCGATCTTATTGATTTACAATGTACAGGAGGGATCCATGGGGAGGACCACTAGAAATAGTAGCCGATTCAGCAACAGACGATGATCGTAGTCAAAACCTTCAAGACTACGATTGAGCTGCTCTTTCTTCTTCACGACAACTTGATGAAACTCAACAAAGTTGGCTCCTTGGTCCTGCTGAGCAAAAAAAGAAGAAAAAATATGTTGATCTTGGTTGCATCATTGTAAGCCGTAAGATCTTTTTTTGGAATCTTGTCATTAATGATGATTTAATCATAGAAGGTGTACGGTCATGGTGCAAGGACTTGATGAAAGCAGCGGCACCAGTCACATGGGGGCAGGCCATGGATGTTCCAGATTTTGTTTATTGTTTGAGTTGAATGTTTTTAGTTGGTTTTATTTTTCTTTCATTTAGTCGAATTTTTCTTTTCAGTTAGTTGAATTATTCTTTCAGTTCGTTGGTCTATTCTTTCAGTTGGTTGGTTTATCCTTTCAGTTGGTTCCTTTATTCTTTCAGTTGGTTATTTTATTCTTTCAGTTGTTTCCTTTATTCTTTCAGTTGGTTCCTTTAATCTTTTAGTTCATTCTTTTATTCTTTCAGTTGAAACAAAAAAATTGAAACCAACTGAAAGTCGTCCAACCAAATATTATGGTCGGACGCGTCTAACCCAATACCTGGATTTCTATCTAGAATCCACAGAGGATATTTCTAAATTCTTCAATAAACTAAAAGTAAATACATCAAAGATTAAAAATAAACGACTATTGTGTTTAAATGGTCTCGGGTTCAAAATGGCTCCTAAGCTTATAATTAGTTCTCATTATATTATTTACTGATAACCTTTTCTTTACACCCAATGTATGGGTATATTAATATAATAAAATACCAAAATATAGCGTACTCCTTGACTACAATTGACCAGAATTCAAATATTATGGTGACTAGTAGACCAGGACATGGGTCGGGCCTGTTCACAGGCTTGGCCCGCGGGCTTAGGGAAAAGGTGGGCTTGGTTCAAGCCCGTGAGTGGCGCGCGGGTCAGGTTTGAAATTTCCAGATTTTTTCTACGGCCCGGATCAGGCCTGCGGGCCGGGCTCGTGCCTCCTCCAGGCCTTGTCGTGTTTTATGTTGTTTTTTTGGATTCAGTTTTAGGCTAAAAAACAAATGATGGAGCGTTCGGCCCGCGGCCAGACCCACTGGCCATCTAGGCGGGCTCGTGCCGGCGCGGGCCTGAAATAAAATTCCTTGACCGTGACAGGCCCGCGGCCCATATAGCGGACAACGGGCCAAACTGTATGCTTGCCTGGCCCATGTCCACCTCCAGTGACTGGTGAGGAGCCAATTAAAATGTGAAAGCTAGAAACTAAGGGCTTGTTTTTTTTTTCCAGTTTTTAGGGTTTCTGAAAACTAAAAACAAAGATATGAAAACAGAAAAAAAAAAAAATTCGATTTTTTGTTGTCAGTTTTTAAGATTGACATGTTTAATATAAGTATGACTAATTTTAAGTTTTGTATACTCCTTATATCATATATTAATAAAACTAAAAACTAACAATGATGTCGAATAGGGCCTAAGTATGATATGTTAATTACAAGATTTAATCGAAAAAGGGATTACATTGATTGATTAAGATTAACTTGCAAAAAATCGAATATCAAAGTCACCGCGGCACTGTAACATAATGCAATGTGTTTAAACTGAAATAGAGACTTCAAGATTGAGTTGAAACACAATACATAAATGAATAATAAATTGAAATAGAGACATAAAAGGATTTTAATATGGTTCAATCTCTACTCAAAGATGTACATCCACCAATCAACTAATAGTGAATTCCTAATACCTCTTTCAAGGTATTTTGCACTACTAACTCTAGTAGTAGCGATCCCCAACACTTTTTTTTTTTACAATGTTTCAAAAAATATTATTAGTATATGTATTAATTTTCCATTAGTTTTAAGTCATTGTTTACTTTTTTACCCCTCAAACTTTTGTCTCATTAGTTTTCTAACATATAGTAACTCAAAGGGCAATAAATGTGTTCACACCAGTTTGTAGTCAATTTTTTACTCTTTTATCCCTCATATTTTTGTGTCATTGGTTGAGTAACATAGAATAAATCAAAAGGTGATCTGTAATGTTTCAAACAATTTTGACAATATTTTTCTAGACAGAAGTGCGATCACATTTATTGCATCTTAAAACTAATGGGGAATTTTAATACATAAATTACACTATATGTGAGTTGTTTTGGCAGAATGATGAAGGTTCTAGACTTCGAGACCTAAAACATTCAAAATCGGAATAACATATTGAAATTTCTCAATGCAGAACACAGGAACAACAAAAGAAAACCGAAGAAGTATCATATATTTTTAACAATAGAAAATAATCTTCTTATAAAACAAGATATTATCTTCCAAAATCTATCCCAAATCTATCGAAAATTATCTTGTGTAATTAAAAAAAAAATGCATTTATCACACGAGTTCCTCTTATTATTTCTCTCTTTTCTCTCTCATTTACCCAATCTACATGCCTTCCTCTATATTCATTTGTTTTAGAGTGAAGGACATATAATTGTTTTCATCTATAAGTTTATCTATTTTTTCACCTATTATCCTAAATTCAGCATACACCTATTTCTCCACAAAATATCCTTACCTTATGTACTCCCTCCGTTTCCTAAAGATTTTCCCTCTTTCCGTTTAAGAGTGTTTCCAAAAGATCTTCCCTCTTTTGCTTTATTCCTTATTTGGCAAAATAAATTTCCCTATTTACCTCTCATGTCACTATCATATGGTCCACCATTACATTATTAATTCAATTTTACTCCCTTTCTCTCTCTTACTTTAACCCCTTTTTTTATTTATTTTATCTTAACCCCTTTCTCTCTCCTACTTTACTCACACCATGCCCCCACACTACTTGATTTTCCTTGGTATCTGTAGGAACAGTAAGTGGGAAGATCTTTAGGAAACGGATGGAGTATATGCTAAAAACTTGGAAAAAAGTTCTAAGCATCGGTAGTAGCATCTGCTGCAGAAATCTTTTCCCTCAATAATGTTAAAATCAAAAGTATTTCCCTACTTTGCTTTACAATTAAAATTATTCTCTTTAGTACTATCCATATCATCCTGGACGCGGAAAAATATTTTTAAAAATTTTCATCAGATAAAATCACTACTCAAAGTAGTGGTTAATTTCATGAGAAATCCCTAATCGAGGTAGCGTATTATCTAAAGAAATTGTTACCTCAAATAGCGATTTATAGAGGAAAACGACTACTTGGGTTAGCGGTTGTGTATGACTAGAGGAAGAAAAAAATTATTAAAATTCACACAATATATTAATAATCCAAATCCCCAAATCAAAGATTAACAAAATTTACCCAACACAAAACATATTACTAGTTCAATTCTCAAATTCACAAAATTCCAATTAAATATGCAATAGAATTCCTACATTATCAATTATTCAATTATTTGTAAAAATTAAACTTCACTTAGGATTGATACTTTTGAAAAAAAAAATCACAAAACCTAAGGTGCTATTGCTGTTATGAATTTTTTTTTTTGGTTGTTTTCCTGGATGAGAGATGGGTGGTGGTGTAGTTGTTGCCGCCGGAGATGAAAAAAATCACAATCTGAACTAATTGTTGTTGATGCATGTAGTTGAGAGAAAGAGCGACGAGGGAAGCAATAGAATGAGGAGTTATTTGCAGTGGAAAGAGGAGAGGTGATCATGGGCCGGGCCGGGCCACGACCAAAAAAATTTGCCCATTGGTCGGGCTGGGCCTAAATTTGGGCCGGATTTTTGTGTCCAAAGCCCACTATTTCGGGACTAAATTAGCAAGCTTTTGCGGGCCAAAACGGGTCGGGCCAAAAAATAGACTAAAAAGTCGTTTTTGGCTTGCCCAAAGCCCGCCTAAAGCCAAAAAGATACGGCCCGGCCCGAGGGCCGAAAAATTCGGCCCAAAACCCAGCCCAAAAACAGGCCAGGGCGGGCCAAAATGATCACCTCTAGGAAAGAGAGAAGGATGGTAGTTGTGTGGCAGCGGATGTAGAGAGGGGTAGCAAGAGAGAAGGACGTATGGGACCGGTTGTTGGCCGATGGTTGTGTATAAAAGTAACATTGTGGACTTCTGCTTTTCTTAAGCAAAAAGCAAAAAAAAAGCGCTTTTCATATCAACGATTAACATAATAAACCACTACTTGCATTAAGAGCACCATTAACCATGATTGAAAATAAAGAATCATGAGATGATTGAGAAAAAAAAGGGTCTTAATCACAATTAGAAAAAAGATCAAGTGTTGAATGGTAGTGATTGGGGCAAAAAAATGGGATGGGGTGAGTGAAATGTTGATCAGGCGTGGGAGTGGGACCCACTGCCTGGTCAGCATTTCAGTAATTTTTTTTTGCCTCACCCAGCAGCAAAACGCAGCGTTTTGCTGCTGGGTGAGGCAAAAAAATAGTATCGCTGACACGCTGCAGCTGGCAGCTGACACGCGTGTCAGCGCTAGTTGCAGCGTGACATTTGTCACACACGCCAAGTGTCGTCTTCTAATTGGAGGACTAAAATATAGCCGTTGTAAATTTTACAACGGTTATATTTTAAAAAATATAAATCAAAAAAAAAAATACCAACGGTTCTATTTTTTCGAGATCTATAAATAGAGACCTATTTTGCTATATTCTGGGCACACTTAATTTCCTCCATCTTCACTAATTCTCTTTGTTCTAACTCTTCTTCCATTGCTCTTTATTTTCAAATTCTTATAATTATGGATCATAATCATCCTAATTATATAAGAAATCAACCCCAAAATCGCTCAAAAAACCAAATGCCTATGCAACAAAATCGCTTAATTAGCTCTCAAAATCAGTCAAATTATCGCCAACCTTCTCAAATTTGGTGGGAATGCTAATTAAGAGCATTTTATGTATTTCTTTCTTAATTAAGTTTTATGTTTTTCATTCTTAGTTAAGTTTTACGTACTTTTTTCTCTTAATTAAGTCTGTAATTGTCGCACCAATGTAGCATTTTATGTATTTCGTTCTTAAAATTATATAAAAAAGGCTAATTGTGTCTCATATCATTAAAAACGCTAACTAATTTCGTATTTAATTACTTAATGAAAACGCTAATTACATATGCTACATATTAATAAAAGCTAATTATGTAGATAACTTAATTATTAAAATGATAATTATAATTTTAAATATATTAATTTAATTAATTGATAAAAAAATATTAATTAGTAATGAAAATTTCATATCATTAAAAAGTAAATAATAAAAATATTGTATGATGGTGGTTGGGTGATGAGAGAGAAAAAGTAGTTGGGTTGGGTCAAAAAGTAAGAGAGAGAAGAAAAAGTAGTTGGTATGATTGAAAAAGGGTTCATGGTTAAGGAGATGAGTGAAAAAAGATTGTGGGATGTTATTTTTTAGGAAAAATTGATAATAGAGGTCTGAACTTTGGGTGATAATTTTTAAAAGGTCTGAACTATTGATTAACCTGTGTAGGTCCTAACTTTAGGGGGTCTTAACTTTTAGCGGGCCTTAGTGACTTAAAACTTGCTTAATAGGTCATCACTTGTAAAACTTGGGTCACATCAGAACGGTTAATTGAGGGAGGGATGTAGGAACTAGGTGAAATTTAAAAAAAAATCTTCAGATTTAAGTCGTCGAAGCCCACTAAAAGTTAAGACCCCCTAAAGTTGGGACCTACACAGGTTAATCAATAGTTCATACCTTTTAAAAATTATTACCCAAAGTTCAGACCTCTATTATCAATTTTTCCTATTTTTTAAAGAGAGAAAGTTAGAAAGAGAGTGAGATGATTGAGTTTTTCACTCATGAGTAATGGTGCTCTAACGGTTTTATTATTGATAAATTGCTATTCAAGTTATCACTTTATCTTACAAAACCAGTAATTCAAGTAGCTTTGTGCCTAAACTAAATAAAAAAAATATTGACATCCCTATCCTACGTGAACAATTCCTAAGGAAATACTTTTAGATCAAAAGTATTACTTTTTTAATTTAACAGTATTTTGGGGGGAAAATTCTTTCTTGTTACACACACTATCTTAGGCCCAGTTACATATCCATTTAGGGTACGAGATATACTTAATATATTATAGAATTTTTTATGAGGCGAAATAATAGTCACTCAAGGATATTTGTGTCCTCTGTTTTCTCAGCTTACATGAGAGATGAAATCCAATTATGCCCTTTCGGTTGCCCAAGCTTCCTACCCAATTATTACTCCTCTTTGGGAACAAATGCAGTCCAAGTTGCGAAGCCATCCACACAATTACTCGTGTACGAATGACTTCTGTTAACTTGATCATATTTTTGGTAGTTAAATTCTTTGCTTCTCAGGTTAGTAGCAAATGAACAAGGCATATTGGAAAATATGCATGGAAAAGGTTCAAATCCACCCACAAATGACAAAACGGAGCACTTGATAGCAAAATTTTAGAATAGTTCTACCTGCCTACATTAATAGCCATAACATTTGAACGAGCCCCCCTCAAATTGAAACGAAACCTGAGCCCTGATTACTATGTTCCATGATCCACTAAGAAAAAAATTCACATCTATAAATTATAATATATCGCCAGCATGGCTCCAAAGATAACTCCTAATAGAAGAAACCGAGTACTTTGCCTCCGACATTCTTTCTTCTTGCCTCTTCATGATCCATGATACCAGCAGATGTTGTCAACACGATGTATCCAAACTGAAATAAACCAAGTTATATTGAAAAGAATTAGAACGTTCACTAACTAAGAACAATCACATTAGGCCATACAGTTATTCTAACATCTTGCTTTCTTAATGAAAATAAAACAACAAAACAATACACATAAACATCATATCCCTAAAAACAAAGGGGTGCAAATGTACGACTATAATGAGAGGATCTCCAGATTTAAGCTAATTTTGCATCACATCCCCAAACTAATAACCCACAATACCAACACTTTTCATATGCTTAAGAGAGTTGAGATTTAAGAGAGTCTCGCGAAATAATATGCAGTAAGTCTGTAACCATGTAGGAGTATTATTTAACAAACCTGTCTAGAAGGAAGAAGTCTAGCGGTCCAAGACTCGATCTCCTTGACACCAACGTCGAAACGTGGACTAATAACTCCACATTTGTTTAGCCTTCCATTCAATTCAACAACAATCTTTCCAGACCTGTGGTCATCAACATACTCAAATTCACCAATGTAACCTGAAATGAAATCAGAAACATAACCATTAGCAGATTAAAAAGATATCAGCTAAGTTAAACAAGTAATAGAGATAAATTTCGCAGCAACAGACCATGCTTTTGCATGACAAGAAGAAACTTAATGACCACTTTGGATGACGGCCTGATAAGCACCTGGCGCTTCCCCCGCTTCTCTGCATTGTACATTGTTTTGAGAGCATCATTTAGCACACTGACCCTCACCATTGTTGCTCAATAGGCTGCCATAGCAGGAGAACAATGTTAACAATAAAGTATTTCCAAAGTAGATTGTTTAATAGAAAGATGGAAATGCTTAATATCAAATGCAGTAGTATCCCAATAGATGATTGTTCTACTAGAACAAACAATATTACATTCCAATATGTATTGCGCAGCACATACAAAGAAAATTTTCTGAACAGTTGCAAACAACTTAAAAGACCAAAAAAGATTGAATTACACTCAGACCAAAGAGAAATGCAGGTTAGTATCTAATATGAACGATTCTCATTCTTAGTATATTCAACAAACTAAATTTTAAAAGTAATATGGGAAAACCAACATATGACCATATCTATTGGCTATATTAAGACAATATATTGGTTTTGATATACTACTTTGTAAATCAATATCATACTTCATTGATTCAATAAACTACAAATTTTATTCAATATACCACTTATGTTTGTTGATTATGAACAAAAAAACAAAGTTACACATAAACTCAGCAATGCTCCTTGCAAATTTCATTCCCCAAGAACATTGATCCCCTTAACTCATTAACCTATCGAAGAATTACTCAGAACACATGATGAATAGCACATATAATCTAATAGCTCCAAGAAGGTTAATGCAGCAATGATCTTCCTCATAAACATAAAACTCAAGACATGATATTGTCTAAATGAACAGAGCAATACAACGAGAATATGATACAACGGTCCAAAAAATTATCACATGAGCAATTCTTTCTAGGTTAATCAAATAAACTTAATTCCCAAAACATATAACAAATTTCGCCTTTTTCAGCAAGAACACATCGTCTCAATATATTTATAAGATCTAGCAAGCATACATTTGTACAAAAAATTGGAGAAGAAGAAACAAAATTAACAAAAGAACACCCGAATCATAACAATGAACACATTGCGATTTCATTCAATTACTCACAAAATAAATCGAAAAAACAATCAATTGAATTTATAAGCATTTTTTTTTTTTTTGTGAAATCATGAAAAACGGAGATTAATGGATACAAATCATACCGTGACGAGGAGAATGATATCGTCGGGGGGCGCCTAGAGGAGAGAGTAAGAGAGTGTGCGTTTGGGCGTGTAGTGAAGGTTTTAAGAGGGGGACTGATGAAACCCTAAGGCCTATTGTACCAATTTAATTTCAGATAAAGATTCTGGTTTTTTACTTGCTTAGTACTTGCTACTTTTACAAGCCCATAAGTTTTTGGCCCGATTGTGCTCAAATGGGAGGAACTGTAAAGCAATGGGTATTATATGGACTCAGGTCCATGTACCTCTTACATAGACCCATCATTACTCGCATTGATACAACTCATGCATAAATACCAACAACCATCTTCAAACCCAAAGAAAACTCCCAAGATCTCTCTCATCCACTTTTCTCTCTCTACAATTCCCCAAAATCTCTCTCATCTTTTTTTTCTATCCTCAAAAATCCAAAACCTCTCTAAAACACATAAGAGCAGTCAAATCAACCCCAAAACCGCTCAAAAAACCAAATATCTATGCAACAAAATCGTTTAATTAGCTCTCAAAATCAGTCAAATTATCGCCAACCTTCTCAAAATCAATCAAGATATCGTCAACCCTCTCAGATAAATACCAATCAAAGGGGAGAAAATTCTCAAAATTATGTATTTCTTTCTTAGTTAAGTTTTATGTACTTTTTTTCTTAATTAAGTCTGTAATTATCGCACCAATGTAGCACAATATGTATTTTATATATTTCGTTCTTAAAATTATATTAAAAATGCTAATTGTGTCTCATAAATTAATTATTAGATCGTTAATTATGTATGTATAATATAGTGGTAATTACTTAATAGAAACACTAATTACGTATGCTACGTATTAATAAAAGCTAATTATGTAGATAGCTTAATTATTAAAATGATAATTATAATTTTAAAATTATTAATTTAATTAATTAATAATAAAATATCAATTAATAATGAATGTTTCATATTATTAAAAAGTAAATAATAAAAATATTGTATGATGGTGGTTGGGTGATGAGAGAGAAAAAGTAGTTAGGTGGAGTCAAAAAGTAGGAGAGAGAGGAAAAAGTAGTTGGGATGATCTTTTTTTGGTTCATTATTATTAAGAAGATGAGTGGGAAAAGATTGTGGGATGTTTTTTTTTAGAGAGAGAAAGTTACAAAGAGAGTAGGATGATCTTTTTTTAAAATTTTGAGTAATGGTGCTCTAAGAGCATGTACAATGGTATATGGCTCTCCACTCTCTCTCATTCAAGCTACTCTCAAAAACTATATCTAAAAACACCCAACACAAATAAAACTCTTTAAAGAGCTCTCCATTCAATTGAAACAGTTTGGAGGGCATCCATCTAAAGACCTTGCAATTGAGGCAATCTCTCCATTCTGTCTCATTAGAACTTCAAGTTCCAATTGAGGCAATCTCACTACACATTTTTTCTTTGTTTATTTTATGTCTAGGTCTAAAAGAACGGTACTCCAATTCCAACTAATCCTAGTCTTGAGAAAACTCTCCGACAACTCAAGAAGAAACAAAAGGAGTAGTCTGCTAATCAAAGAAAATCCACGAAAGAACCACCAGAATCAATCATGCCTCCTAAGTCATCGAAGTCTTATGGGGTATGTACCTTCCCCTGGCAATGTTCCCACAAGCCCTACTATGCCTAGCATAGAAGCGGCTAACTTTGAGATCAAGCTTACCTTCATTCATATGATCCAACTGAACCAGTTTGGAGGGCATCCATCTGAAGACCTTGCAAATCATTTACAACGGTTTCAACAACTCTGTCGTACAGTTAATCACCAAGAGGTCACTCCTGATCAGTTGAAGGTCATGGTCTTTGAATTCTCATTGAAAGACAAAGCTAAAAAATGGTTGAATGATGTTACAACAACTGAATGGAGTGCTATTTCTGAAGCATTCCTGAACGAGTATTATCCTCCTACCAAGATTGTAGAAATAAGACATAAACTTGCTACCTTTCAACAAGAATCCGATGAAATACCGAAGGAAGCATGGAATAGGTTCAAGGGCATGTAGAGAGAATGCCCAAGCCACAATCTTGACAAGTGGTTCATCACCCAAACATTCGACAATGGTCTACAACCCCATAATACAATTAATTCATCAGCAGGAGGTGTTTTCCTAGATAAGGAGGTGGATGAAGGGTACAATTTTATGGCCAACTTAGCAGCAAATGATCATAGTTCTTCTAGGTTTATTACAAAGAAAAAGTTGGATGGTGATGCATATCCCATATTATCTTCACAAGTAGCCCAATTGAGCATCAAAATGGATGCACTAAAATCTTCATAGTATAGTACTCCTCCTAAATGCGATGTCTTCCATGACTCCTATTACCTCTTCTTACTGTGAGGTGTGTGGTGTTCAAGGCCACTTTGGTCATATTGTTCCAACAATCAACCTGACCCGAATCATATGGAGCATGCAAATGCTTTTCAGCAGAGACCTCCATACAACTCTTACTCTAATACATTCAACCTAGGTTGGAGGGATCATCCCAATTTTTCCTACAAAAGAAACAATGTTCAGAACCCTCACCCATGCCATAAGCCTCCTGCCAACCACCTCATCAACACCCACCATGCACCACATGATGTTATACCACAATACTACACAAGGGGCCTCTCAAAATCATCCTCTTGGTTTCAGTAGGCCCTCACACCTAAGCTATCAACATTAATCTTTTTCAAATGCCGGCTCTCAAGAGCCTACCCTATCTGATGTGATGAAGATGATAGTTTCTATGAAACAAAGTACTGATGAGAACATTAAGGAGTTGAAAAATGCAACAATACACTTGGAGACTCAACTTGTTCAAGTAGCTACAAACAATACTCAAAAGCAGCCAGATCAACAACCTGGATAACCCATCCCCAAGGAGACTGTCAATGCCGTTACCGTTACACTTTGTAGCAGCACTATTTATGATGCTCCTCCCATGCCCTTTGATGATGATGCTCCTAGCAAGGAGAAGGAGGTGATAGACAAAGAAGCGGAGAAGAGTTTGATGTCTAAGGTCGAACTAGCTGAAAGATCAGACATGAAAGCATAAGGAAAAGGTTTCAGAAACGCCTATTTCACCAAGGCTACCTTTTCCCCATAGGATGCAGAAGTCCAAGGTCGATAGAAACTTGGTAAGTTCTTGGCAAATGGTCAAGAACCTTGAGGTAACAATTCCTTTTACTGAACTTATTTCTCAAGTTCTTCATGCTAAGTTTTTGAAAGACATGATTACTAAAAAGAAAGACTTTGGTGGGGTAGATCGAGTCGCTCTAACTGAATAATGTAGTGTTGTTTTACAAAATAGAACCCACCTAAGTTGAAGGATCCTGGTAGTTTTTCCATCCCTTGCCATGTAGGTGCATTATTTATAGATAAGGCATTGTGTGATTTAGGTGCATCTGTGTCTGTCATGCCTTTGTCTGTTTGTAAGAAACTGAATATGGGAGCACTTAAGTGCACTCAAATTACTTTGCAAATGGCCAACTGTTCTATAAATTACCCTACTCTAGGTGTTTTAGAAGACATCCCTGTTAGGGTGGGAAAGTTTTATATTCCTGTTGATTTTGTTGTGCTTTATATGGAGGAGGATGCCCAAATTCCTATTATTCTTGGTGGAACGTTTTTGTGTACTGTTGATACTATTATAGATGTCAAGTATGGGTCTTTGACTTTGAGTGTTGGTGATGATAATGTCACTTTTAAACTAACCAATACTGTTAAGTCTCCTATGCTTGAGCAAACAAGCTGCAGGATGGATATTCTTGAGGAGATTGTTTTATCTGCACTCCCGTAGATGCTTTATGCTGACCCTCTAAAGGTTAAACTTACTATGGATGTTCCCCCAAGCATCGATGCTGAAATCGGTGCCTGCATTATCGATTTGGAGGGACCTCAGGTTGAAAAGGGAAAACGATCAGTGGTTATGGAAAATGTGCATTCTACCTATGCACCTGAGGTAAAATGCCCGACTGCAAGAGTGGCAGTGTTATAAGGAGGAAAATGTTTAATGAGGGGCACTCATTGCCAAGCCCCTCCAATTTGAGATTCAGGAGGTAATATAGTCGTGCGAGACCTTTATAAACCAGCAATGTGTAGGAGGCAACCCGTAGTTTTTTTCTTATCTCTTTTTTTATTTTATTTATTTTTTTCATTTTTTCCCTTTTAGAGAGTGAGAGTACGGGAGAGTACTAACGTTAATTTATCCTATGAGCATCGTCCTATAGTTCATCTTGCGGCACTGAGGACATTGCCGCATTCATCTTTGGGGAGGCTTTCTGTATGATTTTCTCTCTCTTTTACTGCCTTTTAGTGTAGATTTTTTGCTTTCTTAGGCTAGATTTATTTGCTTTCAAAAAACAATTGCTGAAAAAAATAAAAAAATACGATGTCATGACAGGTTTGATTGCCTCCCTGTGCCCCATGTTGTATTTTGATTGAAAAATTATTTGACTTTGTTTTCTGGATAGCTGGGCATTTGTGATTGTGAGGCTATGATGTGATGTTTGATTGCTATGACTATGAGCATATTATGATTATTATACACTACATGCTTGAAATGGTCAAACTGTGAGGCTTATCTCTTGCCTATTGGATTCATGTCATTATCCAGTACGTTTCTTGTGTGTTAGTTCCTCATTAGTTGACTGATCTTGACTTTGACAACATACTTATTGATATCCGATGACTTGTGGCAATTGCTATGATAGAGGCGTTCTTTTGTCTGAATCCCGAGCCTCAGAGTGATTTTTTTTATGTACTATTATCTTCTTTAGCCCCATTGAGCCTAATGACTATTTCATGTTACTAAACCTCATTACACGCCCATGGCCCTTATTATGATATTATTGCCAAGCCTAGCTTGGGGGAGCATTTGTATAAGTTAGTTTTTGAGATGGTTTTTATGAGTTACTTAGGGTGGAGATGATTTTATTTTGTATGTTTTGAAGTTTGAGAAAAAGAAAAGAATTAGCAAAGTGAGAAATAAATGTGATTGTTGGATCGAAAATATGTAAAGAATAAGAAAAGAAAGAATGAAAAAACTTCAAATTTCCTTCTTTCACATTGCTTAGAAAGAAAAATCCATTACATTGCTTAAAGGATGGGTTTATTGAAGATTTTATTGATTCATAGAGTTGGGATATTATTATTGGTTTTGTGTTTTGGGTGGTAAAAGTGACTCACTTGGCCTTGTTTCTAGTGACTTTTGCTCTCTCGTTCTTGGTTTTTCCACCACATTTCCTATACATATTCCATACCCTTACCTAAGTCCCATCACAACCCTAAAAAAGTCCTCTTGAGATTGTGTTTATATTGTTTATTGGATTGATGTGGAGTCAGTTTGTCAAAGTTTAAGAGTATGTTTGCTAATCGATTCGACTTGATTAGGATGAGCGACATTATACCTTCTTAAACACATGAGAGTGTGAGTGGGAAGGGATATTTGATGGGTTGGGTCGGTGAGTGCTCGGGCACATTCATTGTCTGGCACAAGATTGAGAGGAGTAACACCTTGGTGATCATCCTTTCAGGATGTGCATGTCATGTAAGGCAGTTGAGTTTGACAATTTGCCTGGGTGATTGGTAGTTAGATTAATCTGAACAACTGAACTTGAATTTTCCTGCTTGAATGGCTCTTAGTCATGAAAATATTTTGAACTGTGATTTTCCTATCTGAGGGGTGAGGCAATTATTTTCATGTTCATGTCCTGTTTACTTGAGGACAAGCAAAGGTTTAACTTGGGGGAGCTTGATATGTCGTATTTATATATAGTTTCACTAGTAGAATGATTGCTTATTGCTGCGGTGATATTGTCGCGGTTTAACCCATACACACCAATATATCATGTAAAAGGAAAAGGAAAAACATAAAATAACCATATTGCTGCGGTTTCGGCCAAAACCCACAGCAATATGCTTTCAGCGGAAAATTTTTGAAAAAAATTGACTTTTTTAAGACATATATTGTTGCGGTTTCTGACGAGAACCGCAGCAATATATTAAAATAATATTAAAAAATATTTTAATATCGCATAAGACTATTGCTGCGGTTCCTGTAAACACCCGCAGCAACAGACCTTTTTTTTTTATAAAATGAGACGTGCGGTCAAATTAGGTTTTTTGTTGTCTCTTTTAAACACCCAGCCGTTTTTCTTGAGACCCTTTTCTCTCTCTCCTCTTCCTCTCTCTCCTCTTCCTTCCTCATCCTTCCTCCTTCACCGGCCATTCTTTGCCTGTGTTGCTCGTTCCTTGGCTTCGTCGCTCCTTCGCCGGTTTTCGTTGGATTTCGTCGCTCCTTCGTCGGTTTCGTCTCTCCTTCGTCGTGTCGCCTCTTTGTACACTCTCCGACAGCCGAAAAATTCTTTCGACGCTCTTCTCCCCGGAATCAACTCCGTTCTACGCTCCTTCGTCGCTCAACTCCGCGTTCGCTCGACTCCTCTTCGTCGACCGTGCTTTTCCTTCACCGTTCGAAGCTTCACCACCGCCGTTCGACTGTTTTTGAAGAAGAGCGTTTCACAGTTTGGTGTTTATTTTTGTTTTTCTTTTCAATTTTTAGATTTTTAGATGTAATATATTTTTTTGTTTTTTGTAGTTTTTAATTACAGTTTCTTAATTTGTAGTTACAGTTTTCATTAGTGTGGTGATGTAGTTTTTTCATTTTTTTTTTCGATTTTCATTACATTTTCTTAATTCTGTAGTTTCTTCCTTTCAAAAGATTCTGTAGTTTCTTATTTTTTTTGTTTTAATTTGTTTCTTAGACTTTTTATTTCACTTTTTAAATTTTTTAGTTTTTCTTTTGTATTGTTGTTTGTAACAGTGGAATGTTGTAGCTATTTAACATATTATAATAATAATACTATAACCACAAACTTTATGCCTTGAAAAAAATTTAAAAATTTTTTTTTTTACCTGCCCAACGTATATTGCTGCGGTTTTAGGAAGAAACCGCAGCAATATCAGTATTTTTTATTATTAAATGCAACATATTGCTGCGGTTTTCCATAGAAACCGCAGCAATATGCTGTATTATTATGATATAAAATAATAATATTGTTGTGGTTTCTCCCAGAAACCGCACATATTGCTGCGGTTTAAAACCGCAGCAATATAATTATTACCTATTGCTGCCCCCTTAATTGCTGCGCGCCCAAAACCGCAGCAATAGGCCACTTTTTGACCGCAACAATAAGCATTTATTCTACTAGGGTTTTTAGATGCATTTTGATTGCATTTAGAACTCCTTTTAGAGCATTTAGGTGCATAATGGCATGAATTACGTACGTTGTGCTCTACTACTCCTCGTTTGCGTGTTTCCATGATTTTCAGGTTATTTTGATGCAAATGATTATGATTATCTAAGAGCAAGCCTACTAATCATTGAGGATGAAGATAGCTTGCATAATGATCACAATGCATCCGTTTGGGATAATTTCGAGTTAGAATGAAGCAAATAGTTAGTGAAATAAGTGCCAAAACTGACACCTGTTCACTATCTTGATCATAATGTTGAATAGAAAATTGAGAGTTCAATAAATTCCAGTTGGGTTGTAAACTAGACTTTAAGAGCTTTCCAATGATAGGTCACACGCCTCAAGCGGACTTCTGATTTGAGAGATACAACCTTCGCACGTTGAAGCAAAATCAAAGTTTTCCTGCCCGATCGACCGGGCGGTTTCGCCCTACTGGGCGAAAAGAAATCTTCAAAAGAATCCAAGGCATGTTAGCCGGGTCAACCGGGCGAGAAAGGAACCAAAATCGCTTGCACGCCCGACCGGGTGAAATTGTTTCTTTGCTCGTAAGTTCAAGATCCTTTTTTCTTTGCTTCGGTTAATTTCTTTCTCAAGTTATTTTCAATGCAAAGTTTATGTTTTTAAGATATTTTTTAATATAATTATTTTTAAAGATTATAGTTTGATGAAATTAGTTTCCCAGTTTACACCTTGAATTAGTTCATAATGCTCCCTGTCTTATGATGGGGGATTTCAATGAAATCGTCCATATTAATGAAAGGAGGAGTCAGTGGGCTTCTCAATATGGTATGATTGACTTCAAAGAATTCATCCAAGATCACCAGTTCCTTGACCTCCCATCATTGAGTGGGAAATTTACCTGGTTTCGTGGAAACTCAAGAAGTAGGCTTGATCGCCTTCTCATCAATCCAGAATGGTTCTCCTCTTCCCAACCTTAAAAACCACACTCCTCAAGAGAACAATATCCGAACACTACCCCATCTTAGCCTCCACCGCGAAAAAAAAAAAAAACTAGGGCCCTAAACCTTTCCATTTCCTAAATTGTTGGCTAACACACCCAAAATGCTTTAAAATAATAAAAAAAAATCATGGGCCTCATCAAAAAAACCTCCCCCTACCTGAAAAACTGAAGGCCGTAAAATCTTCTTTGAAAGGGTGGAACCATTTCCAATTTGGTCTCATTGACTCAAATATGTCAGCTGCGAAAAATAAGATCCAAGAATTGGATGCCATTGCAACTGAAAGATATCTTCATGATGTCCTAACCGGCTGAAATTGACTAATGTAAAATAGTCATGTTCATCTTTCTTTACACCACGACGAATATTAACCCACTTGCATTGGAAGAGCGGAATTTTGCAGTCAACATAGTCAAGTTCTAATATCTCTTCAATGAACCCATAATAAGACTTCATTGTCTCAACAATCGTTCTATCTCTTTTACTTTTATACTCTAATGACAAAGCCTCCATCGTAACACCACTATTTTCATCGCGGATTTGTCATCTTGCCGCTTAGTGTAAAATGTATAACCATTGATGTCAGACCCTTCATAGGACAGAATTTGCATCTTTGACCCATATGCCAACCATTTCAACGTATCCGATATATCGTTAGGAGTATCAGATAATTGGTTCATAACTCGTTCTCCAAACCAATCAACGAACATCTGATTATGCTCAATCATCAACTCACGTTTATTTTTCAATGGATACTGAACACTAAGCACAGTCATGTGCTCATCTAAGTAAGGATGAACTTGTTTCAGATTTTCTAACACAATCAATTCTGCTTTTCTTTTCAACTCTCCATCAAGACACAATCTTTTTCTCCCAATGGTACCACAACCATCAAGCCTTCCTTCATGTCTAGATTTTGGCAAACCAATTGCTTGTGCACGTGCTAAATACTGAATTATATATTCAGATACTTCCTCAGTAATTGTTCTTTGGACAATACTTGCTTCTGGTTTAGCTGGATTCATCACTTTACCCTTCAGAGTACCCATATGTCTTTCGAAAGGCCACATATACCTCATACAAACGGGCCCACAAAGTTTAATTTCTCTGACAAGATGGATTATCAAATGAGGCATGATGTCAAAGAACGATGGTGGAAAGTACATTTCAAATTGGCACATCGTCTCTATTACATCGGCTTGCAAGTTATCTAGAGTGTTAGGATCAATCACCTTGCTAGAGATAGTTCTAAAGAAGAAACACAACTTTGTGATCGTATATCTTACTTGGGAAGGCAAAATTCCTCGTATTGCAACAGGTAATAAATGCTGCATCAAGATATGACAATCATGAGATTTCAAACCAGCAAGTTTCAAGTCCTTCAGTGAGACAAGGTTTCAGAAATTTGACGAGTATCCAGCAGGAACCTTTAACCTATGTAGGGATTCACAAAAACAGGTTTTCTCCTTCTTAGACAAAGTGTAGCAAGCTGGTGGAAGATAATAGCGGTTGTCCCCACTCTTGAGGTGCTAGTTCTGGTCTGCCCATTTCAGCCATGTCTTTCCTAGCTTTAACTTCATTCTTTGTCTTCCCGGGCATATTCAACAATGTTCCGACAATGGTATCACAAACATTTCTCTCAATGTGCATTAATTAAATCAAGACAATGTTTGACTTCCAAACATTCCCAATACGGAAGGTCCAAAAACATAGATCTTTTCTTGTATAAGTTCTTTGAGACACTTTTGAAGGGCTTGCCAAAAATTGTTTCAATATCCTTTACCCTATTAGAAACCTCTTTTCCACGTAAGGGTACAGGGGCTTCTTTCATCTCCACTTTTCCGTTGAACAACTTTTTCTTCTTACGGAATGGATGATCTAAAGGAAGTCATGTACGATAATGTAGGTACACATTCTTCCCACAATGATGTAACCGCTTGTCAATCATACCCTCATCACAAATAGGGCATGCCTTTGCTCCTTTAACTGTATACCCTGACAAATTCCCATAAGCCGAGAAATCATTAATCGTTCAAAATATCGTGGCACCCAATGTGAAGTCAGTTTTTGCATACGCATCGAACATCTAAACACCTTCATCCCACAACTATTTCAAATCTTGAAGGAGTGGGTCAAGATACACATCTATGTCATTTCCGGGTTGCTTAGGACCAAAAATAAGAAGCGATAGCATAATAAATTTACACTTCATACATAACCAGAGAAAGAGATTATAAATTGTCAGTAGAACCGACCAAGTGTTATGTTGTACCTAGTGTGCCAAATGGGTTCATCCCATCTGTACAAAGTCCAAGCCTAAGATTTCGAGGTTCTTACCCAAATCGGGAAACTTTTGATCGTCTAAGCATCCCATTTTTCTTCCTCTCGTCCGCATGCCATCTTAATAATTTAGCATTATTTTCATCCGAAAATAAACGCCTAAATCTCGAAATGTTTGGAAGATACCAAAGAACCTTCGCCAGAGTTTCTTTCTTTCTCATCCCCTCATCATTATTCTCCTTTACCTTGTATCGAGACTTTCCACACCTAGGACACTCACGCAAATCCTGGTACTCATTTCGATACAACACACAATCATTTTGACATGCATGTATCTTCTCATATTCCATACCTAATGGACACAACAATTTCTTTGCCTCGTAGGTAGAGTTGGGCATTTCATTCCTTCAAGTAGCAATTCTTGTAAAAAAGTGAATAACTCGCTTAGACTTTTATCTATCCAACTATGCTTCGATTTCATATTGAACAATGTGAGGATGCCAGAAAGTTTAGTGAAATTCTTACACCCCGGATACATAGGTTTGTCCGCTGCACTTAAAATACTATCATACATATGCGGACGATTGGTTCCTTCATCCTCCAAATTGTGCAACATCTCATCTACCCTATCATTTTCATCATCTACCATATCATTTTCATCATCTACCCTATCATTCTCATTATCACCATCTCCTTCAACCTCAACCTCAATGTGATCAACATGCAAATCATCACACAAGCTAGTAGAGCTCATACCCAGATCATAAAACACTCCGTGCCATGTCCACCTAGTACAGTTACTCTTAAACCCACGACCAATCATATGATATTTAATTTGATCCATATCACGATACCCCCTTGAGTTATTACAATCACAACAAGGACACAAGACTAACTTTGACCCATTCTGCGATTGATGTTCTAACGCAACTCTGATAAATTCATTAACCCCTTGTAGAAATGTCGCCGAAATTCGATTACTATACATCCAGTTTTGATCCATATTCATACACTAGAGACACTAAACAAGAACACAATCGATCACATCATTCAAAGTGGTTTATCAAATGCATTCATGACCATTTGGGTCCTTATCACTCCAATCTAACCCATCCTTGAGTTTCTCATATCACTAGTGAATGAACATTTGGTTTTCAATTCTAAGAAAAATTCGGCAGCACTTCCCTACAGTTCTCCAAGTACACGATGAAGATAGTATTTAAACTATCAACATATGTACCTACAGAACGCTTAGGGAAGTGAGCGAGATCTTTCTTAGAATCGAAAACCAAACATTCATTCACATCCTAAGTGATATAAGAAACTCAAAGACAGTCCCAAACCAAGGACTATTCAAGACTTACTCCTAATGAG
Source organism: Beta vulgaris subsp. vulgaris (assembly GCF_026745355.1). Lineage (NCBI taxonomy): Eukaryota > Viridiplantae > Streptophyta > Magnoliopsida > Caryophyllales > Amaranthaceae > Beta > Beta vulgaris. Next base: position 30,833,869 of record NC_079203.1, on the reverse strand, counting down.
TAAGCCTTGAACGGGTATCTAGGCAAATGATGCATATTGCAATAAAATAACACAAACCAATTCATTCCTTAGATTTCCCTCCCCACCCCATTAAGGTATGTCCATATAGGTTTGGTTATGATTCAACTTATACTTTTCCAATCACATAATAATCAAACAATTCACATATATACATTCCCAATCATATAACCAAACAATAATTCATTAAATTAACGTAAATCAGAAAATAACAAAAGATGTAATACATACCTCTGCTCTCAAGGAGCAGCGAAGACAAACACTCCGACGTGAGCTTGGAGATTCGTCAAACCGCAACTGAAGTACAATGTAAACGAGTGGCAAAGTGAGAGAATGCATGATTATTAATGTAAATTAATACATAACAATTTCAAAAACAACACAAAACTACATACATTGCCGGCGAGAATGGGAGAGAGCACCGGCGAGTATGCGGCGAGTCGGCACCGGCGGCGTAAATGAGAGAAAGCACCGGCAGTATGCGTGAAGTGAGCGGCAGCCAAGAAGAAATATAGACCGAGAATGCATGAAAGGAGCACCAGCGATGAGAATGAGAGAGAGAACCGGTGCAGCGAGTCGGCACCGGCGACGAGAATGGCGAAGAGGGCACTGGCGATGTAGGCGGTAGTCGAATGAGAGTGAGGACCGAGAATGAGAGAGAGCGAGAGAGAGAGAGTGCAAGAACGAAAATCGAGGGTCGCCGGAGAAGCGAAAGTTGCCGGCGAGAGTGAGGGAGCGCCGGCGAGTGTGAGCGAGGGTGAGTTAGGGTGTGTCGCAGGAGAGAGAAAAGGAGAGTGCAACAGTTTGTATTGAGTTAGGGATCGAAGAAAAATGTCGTTAGGAAAACTAATAGGTGGGCCTAGGTAATTTGCGTCAGACAGGCTTAGGGGTCCGACGCACATAGGTCTTTTGCAACGCACCCGACCCTTAGTGCGACGCAGATAGTCCTAAGTTTTTTCCCACCAGGATGCACCAATATGCGTCGCACCCTAACAGAATACGCACATAGGTCTTTTGCAACGCACCCGACCTTTAGTGCGACGCAGATAGTCCTAAGTTTTTTCCCACCAGGATGCACCAATATGCGTCGCACCCTAACAGAATACGACGCAAACTAGCCATATGCGTCGCACATTCTGAGGGTGCGACGCATATTGCTCGTACCTGGTACTTGATTGTTGATGTTTTGCGTCGTACACAGGGTGGCATGCGACGCCAAATAGGGTTTTTGCGTCATTTTCGTTGTTGTGCGACGCACTTCAGGGGACGCAAATCGTCGTTTTTCTACTAGTGGGTGTGTTAACCTTAGGGAACAAAACGACGAATACAATTGAGCACAGTGGTTCCGCCGATTATCATTTTTAAGTCAGTGGTACATTCCACGACACGTCAATCTTCTTATCATTCTATCTTATTTTCTATATTTTGTTAGCCTTAAAGACCTCTATACATCCAACAAGCTAGTCTATACTACTACTAATTAAAAGACAATATCTTCCACGAAACTCTACCACACACATCATTCACCTTGACAATGATATTTATTGGGTATAGTCAAGCCTCAAACCCCATACTTTTAGATTCTTATACAGTTTTTCGAATCCAATGGGTGAAGTAGTATATATCCAATGTAAATTAATTATGATTGATAATTACACTATATACAACAAAAATAAAAAGAGAAGAATAAATAAGTGATCTTGACAATGTTGATCATTTAACTTATCCCGCATCTATTAGTGTCTTACAACCCTTAACCTATTAATAAAAATTAAGATACATTTACCATTAAATCAAGTAATATATGGTGTAACCATTCTAAAGTAAAATTATTAACAAATGAAACATATAAGTTCACGGGCATAACCCGAGCCGAAATCCTAGTTACATAATCAAAATTGTTTCTTTCACTCCATATTTTGTTCTCGCTTTTTTACATGCCTAAAATTTCATGTATCGCACAAGATACAAAAATTACTCAGGCTACGTTTAGTCACCTTTTTTTTTACCGATCAAATCTCAAGTTATTTTTTCTAATTTGATCTGAGCGTATTTATTTTATCTGATTTGGTCTGAACTTATCTGATATGAACTCGTCTTTTATTAAACATATTGTTACTAATATTATTATTTGTACTTCAAAACAAGAATTACTTACTTCAGATTAAACTTGTATTATTATTACTATCATTGTATTGCTACGCTAACAACAACAACAACAACAACAACAACAACAACAACAATAATAATAATAATAATAATAATAAATAATAATAATAATAAAAATAATAATAAAATAATAATAATAATAATAATAATAATAATAATAATAATAATAGTAATAATAAAATAATAATAATAATAATAATAAATAATAATAAATAACAATAATAATAATAATAATAGTAATAATAATAATAATAATAATAATAATAATAATAATAATAATAATAATAATAATAATAATAATAATAATAATCATAACATTAACAAAAAATACAATAATCATAATAGCATTAGTAATACTAATAACCATAATAATCATCAGAATGATCATGATACAAGTAACAATAATGATAAATTTTTAAATATAAGCATGATCTAAACAGATATGATCTGGTCTGATGTGTTATGGTCTGATCTGTTCTGTTCTGATCTGATCTGTTTTGGTCTATTCTGATCTGATATGTTCAGTTCTATTTTGGTCTCGTCTGTTTTGATCTGACCTGGTTCGATCTGATCTAATATGAAATAAGTAAAAATAAGGTAAACTAAACATAATTTTAGTTAATTAACGAAGAGGAACTTGATTAATATAGAAGACTATCTTTGGTTTTGGACGAGGAAATGAATTGGAAGTCCATGTGCCAAAAAAAAAGTGTTATGTATAGCTTGTACTCTACACCCTAGTGATCAACACTTAATTTTTTTTTTCTCACTTGCTTATATAGAGTTCTCCCCATTGTATATCCTATAGTATGAACCAACAATTATATAATCTCATAATGCTAATAGTAGTATGAAATTATGACATCAAATTTTGTATTATTATTTGAGCTGAAATCTTGATAACATTGAAAACTATTATTGTTACATGTAAATCATGTATTTTCACAAAAAGTTAAATAGATCGTCTATTCTTTTTTTATAGGTAAGATGAATATTGCACTAGTAGGGAAAATTTGGGGATTTCACTTTGTAAGGAGTAAGAATGGAATCTTTTTCACAAAGGACAAGGGTGAAAGGAGGGCCTACAACTAACTAGAACAACCTTGATTATTTATACATAGTATATTTTTTTCAAAAAATTTGGCAAGAATTCCTCTAGGTTGCCCTCGCACAGGGACCCCACCCCCCCTCCTCCTCCTTAAATACCAAGGAAATGTTTGGGATAGAAATTGAACCCTAAACATTAATAGAAAATATGAGAAAGTTCATCATTTGAGCCAATTCCAATTCCTATTTATACATCGTATATATTCCTATAACATGAAGCAACAGTTAAAATGTCATTCAAGTATCTCTACTTTGGCTGGTAGCCAATTAAAAGCAATTACGCTATTTACTAACTTATTACGCCCCCTAATCATCCGTTTTTAAAAAGCCAACTGCAGTATTAGGCTATGTTCAGTTCACCTTATTTTTGCTTATTTCAGATCTAATCAGATCAGATCAGATCAGATCAGAAAAAATAAGTTCAGATCAGATCAGATCAGAAAAAATAAGTTCAGATCAGATCAGATCAGATCAGATCAGATCAGACCAGATCAGATCAGACCAGATCAGATCAGATCAGATCAGATCAGTTCAGATCATATCATGCTTATATTTAAAAACTTATTATTATTAAATATCTTTCACTACATATTAATAAAAATTATAATAATTGAATATTAATAAAGTACTCATTGAGACGAATCAAACAAGACCCCACATGACTATATTTTTTCTTATATATTGAGAAAAATCTAAAAGATTATCTCTTATTGTGAATAGTGTCAACATTCTAAGTGACAACGATAAAAAAAAATACAAAGGGGGTATTATTATTTACTAGTACATTTGTTCAAAAAAATTATTATTATTGTTGTTGTTGTACTTATTAATTATTAATATTGATAATTATTATTAATCTTGTTGTTACCATTATAAATGTCATTGTTATTATTATATTAAGTTATTTTGTTGTTATTAAATAATAGAAAATTAAAAGCCACGTGTTAAGAACATAAGATTGACGCAAAAATAAGAAATATATAAAATATGATATCTCAAATTCATGATAACGAAACTACTATGTTCGGATTACATTTCAAAATAAGCTAAGTGTGAGATACAAATTATAAATTTAGATTCGGTATACCTCTTCCTACCGAATTTCAAATCTCTCTAGCTATTTGAAGTTGCACGATATTTATTTATTTTTTGCTCAAGTCATAGTTGTTTGTATATCTTGTTCTATTTTATATGGAAAAAAAAGAGTTCAGTTTGCCGACTTCTCAAGTGTGAAACTTTTTTTTAAGGGAAAGTGTGAAACATTGTATAAGTGCTCTTATAAAATAATGACTTGAGTTATATAATTATTTTTAGTAATAATAATAATTATGATTATAATTATTATTGTTGTTCTTATAATAATGATAATAATAATAATTATTATTAATAATAAAAGTTGTATAAAAGTTGTAATAGAAATAAAATGATAATAATAGAACACTATAAAGAATATCTTATAATGTATTGCATAATAATGATTTACAAAGTAATAATATAATAGTAATAATATATTTTATAAAAGATAAGATCTTGTTGAAAAAATAAGTTCAGATCAGATCAGATCAGATCAGATCAGATCAGATCAGAAAAAATAAGTTCAGATCAGATCAGATCAGAAAAAATAAGTTCAGATCAGATCAGATCAGAAAAAATAAGTTCAGATTAGATCAGATAAGTTCAGATCAGAAAATTTCTGGTGAACTGAACATAGCCTTAGTCATGAAAATGACATAAAGGCTCCCCACCTTGGACGTGTTATTGCATACTAGATTTTCCTAGTTTCAACAGGAAATTACGCTATTTACTACTCCCTCCTTCCCATAATATAGTGCTTGCATTTCTTTTTGGGTGTCCCAAAATGTTGTGCCTATTTCTTTTTTATCAATTTGTTTGGACTAAATTATCCTTCATTTCTACATAAAACTTTCCAAAATACCCCTACTTTCTTTTAAAATATGTGCCACAATTTATTGTTCTACACTATTCCAAGGAATATTTATTGCTCTTTCATTTAATTTTAAAGGAAAAAGAAGGAAAAAACTAGTTCCAAGACAAAAATACCCAATAAACATTTACTTAAATATATATTTTTGTGAAATCCTAAAACTCCTTCCATTTTATATTATGGGACGAAGGGAGTAACTTATTACCCCCCCTATGGTATGGTTTGGCATACTAGATTTGTAAAATATTCTAATAGTACTTAGTTGATTGGAGTAGTTAATAGTTGTTAGTTGATTATATTAGCTGATTTAACTAGTTAATTATATATAAATTGTTTGAGTTGATTGTATTAAAAAATTATGTAAAAATGATAGGTAGCTAACTACTAATTAATTGAATTTTAGATTAATTATCATTTCACCTCAATAAACCCAATTACTCTCTCTCATTAAAAGGCTGCTCTCACTAGTTACTAGTCTATACTAATATATTAAAAGGCGTGCGTAAATCAGGAACGGTGCCACGTGGCGCTCTCTCTAAGGAGTTTTAATTTAGTTCATGTAATCCATGTACAATAAAAAAAATTAGAAATTGTATAGTATAGGTTTTGATCTCGTGACCTCAAGTTCATGTACTAAAGTTTTAACCACTAGACACAATTGTATTTAGTGCTATCATATCAAAGTACAATATTGATAAATGAAATTTTTCTTACCCGAGGTATAGCTCGAGCCTAGTAACTAATTTTTTATTCAAAATCAGAGGTTTGAATTAAGAAAGCTCTTGTTAAGCAAAAAATTCTCATAGAAAATTTCTACTTTCTATAATCAATCGAGAGATATTTTCTTTATATTGGACTTTTAAACTTGTTAACATCAGATCTTCTTAATTCCTCCATTCAACCAAACGAATCGTGATTCAATTTAACCGTTATAATCATAGCTTATAATCCACTATCTAAAAGAATTATTGATTCGTATATTACCATCCAAACTTTCACATTGAGATCACATACACAAGTCAAAGTGTGAAACCTAAGACCAAGTAAAAGTTATATGTAATCAGCTAGAACGACCATCCTCAACTACTCTCTAATTGAATAACCAAATCAAGTATTTAAGACGTTTCAAGTTGTTTTCACGCATTAATTAACCTAAGACTATACAACTCTCTTAATAAGGAAATAAGATGTTGCTTTACTCAAAGTTACCCTTTTGGCACAAGAGTCAATATTATGCTTCCCTATATACTTACATTTTCAAACACACTTCTAAACCTCACATAAATCTGTATTAGCAAAATAGCTATGAAGATTTCAGCTGACTAGCAAATCATCTCATTTGTTTCAACTGTAAGTTAACTCAAACTCGATCACAATTTCTAACCATGTTAATTTTATCAAATCTTTACAATAATGTTTCTAACACTATGATTATCGATCCCACATTACCCGTATGATGTATTTGGAACTCAGCTTCAATAACGCGCTCAATGAAGAGCTCCAACTTTATGTCCATATCTTGCTTGCAAAACCATAATCATGGTACATTCTTTTTTTGACAATAAATAATTTACGGATATCTCATAATATTTGCTAGAATATATATGTGAAATTGAACCTAGAATTTTAAGTTGATTAATTAATGGTATGAATATTTTAGTAATATAAAATATTTTCTTCCAGGTGGATTTGATGGATTACAATCTATCAACTCGGAGTTTTCTATGATGGGCAATAACATGAAGTATGTTTTTCCAACTATTATATCACACTCATTATTGTTGTTAAAAAATAATAAAAGGAATAGTATGATGGAAAAATTGACATGAATAATCACAACTTTCACTAGTCTTTTCAAAATAATCCCAACTTTGAATTATTTTAGAATAATTCCAATTTAGCCATTTAGGAGTACCTTTTCAAAATAATCCGAACTAACATATTCTAGACTTAAAATGGATTAGTGCAGACAAGGAAACAGATATAGATTAAATTGTAATACTTATATATGCAGTAATAATGGTTATCTTGGCACTGGAATTGAGAATTATTATATGGAGCAGCTTGGTTATGGAAGCATGGATGTTTCCTCTCAATTGTCTTACGTTTCTCCAGGTTCGATGATTATTATACATAGTTTCATTCTGAATTTATCCTTAATTAATAGTTTTCTCTTTTCTTTGAAATTTGGATTTGCCACTCTCATTACATTATTAATGCAATTATTTCTTTAAGTATATTACACAAATTTCTTTACTAGATAAGTACGTGTCACCTTTCTTAACATAAGTCCTAACTCCTAAGTTATGATTGCATTTAGCGTACATTACCCAAACAGAAAGAATTACATAATCCTATAAAAAGTACCTCCACTCCTGTTGCAGTGAAAGTGGTCATTATGATGAGGATTGAGGCGTTGGCGGGCTGCTACTTAATGTCGACTTAGAATATTACTCTATCGGTCTCATAATATAGTGTTCACATTTTTTTCGTTATGCTAAAATATTATGTTTGTTTTGTTTTTCATTAATTTGCTTGAACTAAATTATCCTCAATTTCTACACAAACTTTCCAAAATACCACCCGTATTACATACCTATGTTAGATAGTATATTCAACAACTACCACCTTCATATATAGAATAAATTACTTATAGATATATACTTGTTAGTGCTTTTAGAGATCAATTTTATTATTTTCATAAAAGGAAATAAAGCTTTTAATTTCAAAAATGCAACGTCCTTAAAAAAAACAAAAAATGCAACTTTTGATATACTCGACACTCTCTATTTTTATCTGAGAGATTAAATGACAATCTCTTCATGATGATACGATATGTTAATCTATCTTCCTTGTTGTACATAATTAGGATGTATATAAGGATAGGAGTTGGCTCAAGTGGGTAGAGCGCTCCCCCTTGGCCCCTGAGGTCAGGGGTTCGATCCTTACCCCTAACGTTACAGGCTAGTTGCCTTGTAGGAGTTAGCTCTTGGGACATTAGTTTACATGTATAGATAATTGTTTCCATCGCTATTATTGCTTGATATATTTGAACTTTAATTCAGTTTCATACTCATCCTTGATGCCTATGCCAATGGAAAATCTCGAGCTTGCATCTCCTCCTCACTTGGTGGATTATCGTTGGAGCTCTCCCTGTGACGACTTTATCAAGAATGACATTCTTTTAGCTCAACCTTACAAACCAGTATGTAGTACTCCCTTGTGTTTTGAAATCTTGTCTCTATATATATATGCATTTCAATGCACGTCTTCAATCACTAATATATCTTTAGTTTTCTATTAGTAAAAATTATGATTTTTTTAATACTTTACATTGAAATGTATTAATATATAGTTGCCATAATCTTGAATATAAATTAAACATGAAAGTTTCCAATTTTGACTCAAACAAGTGGGTAAAATATAAATATAAAGCTATAGAGGAAATATTATCTTATTTTACTACCCCTTTTTTTTTTTTTTTTTTTTGAGGGGGACTACCCCTTTTTTTTATAATTATTTAAGCAAAGATGCAGAATTACAACAAAACTATTGGATATTTCTCTTCTATTTATCTATTTTAGACGATCAAAGATGTAAGGAAGTGTGTCACCGGGGCTAAGCTTGCACAAAGAAATAGTGTGTTTAGTAACATGGCAAGCCTTGAAGGCTCCAGAACAAGTAAGAAAAGGAAAGTGATTGAGCAATTTGTTGATACTCGAAAATTCAAGGTAATAATTATATATCTAAGTAGTACTTTATTAGTTTGGATTATTGTAGTATAACAATTGTACAAATGTGACGTGTTTTTTTCTTTGCATGATAATGAAGATGCAAGCACCAGTTAAGAGGAGCCAAAAGTTAAGTGACAAAATTTCTGCTCTTCAGGAACTTGTATCACCTTATGGAAAGGTCAGTCACTAACTTTGATTAGGCCTGAACACCCTTATTTTTTTATAAAAAAATACATATTTAACTTTTTTTTTATTCAATATTACAAGTAATCATGGGAAACTTGAAATATTTTATGTATTTATTTATTATAATCCTAATATGCATATCACTGTCACAAATTTTTCAAGAAATTTCCTAATATTAAGTCCATGGCCGATTTTTAGATTCTTGTGGTCCTCTTCTTATAACAAAATGAGGCTTCTATTATAAGTAGAAGCGTGACTTATGAAATTTTTGGAAAAGAGATATAAATAATAGAAGAGAGAGAAAGAAATATTTATTGTAATTGACAAAAAATCGCATTTTTTCCAGCCGGGCTTAAACTCACTATTTAGTCCCTAGAAAACGTGGTCCTATGTTGTATACCTTATGCACATGTCAAAATTCGACCCTCATATTAACAAGCCAACAAAATCTCAAGTTTGTAAGAGTGATATGCATGTCAAGGACACAACCTAAGTAATTATTGTTAAGAGATAGTGAAATTTATAGAATAATTACATTTCTTCAAAATTTAAAACATGCAGACAGACACTGCTTCAGTTCTCCAAGAGGCTTGTATCTACATCAAGATAATTCATCAAGAAATTCGGGTATAGTTTTGTTCTTAGAATTTATACGACGACTTTCCCACTTTATTTTTTTTCTTGTAAATGTAATAATAATAATTTTAATATAATTTATTTCAGAGGCTAAGCATCTCCTATTTTGAGGTAAGGTCATCACTTCAATCACAGTTACAGGTACACCTTATACCAATTTTTTTTACTATTTGGATATTATATGCATGGGGACGAACCAAGCTCTCCAATTGTTTCATTGATGCCTATGATTTAGCTTGACATAAATCAGAATCTGATCCTTCATTATTTAATTATTATTATTTTGTTTGCATTTCGATCTGTGGGGGAAATAAAATATTCAAAGGGTGATGCAGAGAGGCAAAGTGACCTACAAAGTAAAGGACTGTGCTTGGTTCCAGTATCAATCATGAAGAGTATAACAAGAGAAAGTTGGGGTGGTGCTGGTGATCATCACACAGCATCAAGAACCTCTAGGAGATCTACATATATTTGATTTGGATTCCTCATAACTATCTTCATATAGTTGATATATACATGTATAGAGAACAATCTAGTACATAAAAGGTTTTGTATACATTAAATGATTCTCCTAATTAACCATTTCCTTGTGAAATGTAGATTGATAAAAAAAAGAGGTATAGGAATCTTCAAAAAAGAAAATATTGCAACAACAATTATTCAACTGTGTTGATTAGGTCACCTTCCTTGTCAAAAAGAAGAAAAGATTTGATCACCTTCGATTAATGCTTGTACTTATATCATTAACACTTGACATGAGGTGTTCAGATCAATATTTACTAATTACAGAATGTTTAGGAAGCCAAAAGACTAACATACCCTGTTTTTTCAATTAGATAGATTCAATTATTCACTTATATCACTATTTTTTTAAAAAAATATTTATGTCATCTTTGATTCAAGGGAAGCTTTTTGAAAAGGAAATCTGACTATTAGTCATAGTTTTACTAATAATTACTAATCTCCAAAAACTATCGTGTCAAAAAGATTCAAACTTACTCCAAACAGTTGATTTTATAAGAGAGATCTTAATTTTAACTTAAAATTAGGCACAACTCAAGCCCAATATTAAGATGAGAACATACCACCTTTTTCAATATAGTAACTAGTATAATTTATTTAGGGATCATGTTAATCTATTTCATGACTAGTTTAATCTATTCAATAATGACATTTTTTAATCCATTCAGTGACTAGTTTAATCCATTTAGTAACTAGTTTAATCCGTTGGTAAAACTATCGAGTTATTTTTTAAAAAAAATTTGTGTAATTCAATAATCAAGAAAAAAAAAAGGAGAAGAGAAGAGATGATTAGGATAGTGTTGGGTTAGAGTGAAATGTAACGAGCTTGTTAAAAAAATTCAGTATTGAGTACGTCTAATTTTATATTAAAATTAAACCGTCTATTCTAATAATTTGTGAACTTCCAAATGGGGGAAATTTAGTTATGATTTTGTCTCCATTCAAAAAAAAAAAACAACATATGATTGTGTCTGTCCTCTTAAATTCGTGCATGCTCCAAAAGCGTAGTTACAACCTTGCACATATAATACTCCTCGTTTTCCCAAGAAGCCAATTAAAATTTGAACCTTTCTTTTATTATCCTAGACCCAAACGACTCCCTTAGAATGTGCAGAGGCTATATAGCAGTAAGCCATAGACCAGAAATTCTCATCAGTTCAAGAAATTTAATTTGATCAAGTAAAACAGCTTCTATGTGATGACAGAAAAGACAAGCACGTCCCAAAGTTTCACCAAAGTTTCGCCAACGAGTTCTAGAGAAATTCTGGAAACTTCACAAAATAACAACCAAATTAGATCTCCACTCTGATGGCAAACTTAAAAAAAGAATCACAAATAAGAAAAGAATGGGCAGTGTAGACTTCTCGAAAATGGACATGCCTTCCTACATAAGAAATAAAATTAACACAGCCTACTTGAGCATCTTTAGTGGTGAAACCCATTTCTATATCTGCCTCATGTTGCACAGACGCCACAAGGTTTCTCCACATGCCTAGTCGATGAGAAGTTGACAGCTTCATTTGGAAGCTCATTGACCTCACAACATCCTGCTCAATGACTTGATCAGCAGCTTCAAATTCCGTCTGGTGGCCTCATCACCAGTGAACCCCAAAATGTCTGAACTAATACTCTGCAGCAATGAAGAGACAACAAAAAAGTTAATGCCAAAACTACTATAATAATTCCTATGTACTAGATTAGAATGTATTTCGATCCAGCATACCTCAATATTCTTCAATGTAAATATTAAGGTGTAAATTGATTTCTGAATCAATTCGGTGTTCTCTGGGGTCATAATAGATGAATGCACCCTTCTGCACCACATGAAGCTCTATTAGAAGCTACTTTGAGAAGCAATAGAGCAAGGTCATTACTCATTATTGTGCAAACATACACTTAAATATCCATAAAAGAAAAAATAAAGCATGCGTAACATAATGCAGTACAAACTATGGATTTTTTCTTTTTGTGATAGGCAATGGCCAAGAAGGATCCTTGCCGGGTTGTGCCAACCCTATAGGAGGAGGATAAAGGAAGCCCTCTTTCAAGAGTCTGGTTGGCACTACTACAATAGAAATGAAAGAAAATATTCTTTATTAATTGGTCAATTGACTTTGAGAAGATAATTTGAGTGGTAGCTTCTTCAATAGCCTAGTACTGTTCACTGTTCAGGTTTCACGGCAAGCATGGCACAATAATGTAGATGCATAATCAGCTAGCAACATAGCAGGCCATATAACAGATAAACAGTAAGCTACTCAAAATGACACATTATTCAGTTTGGAGGAAGAACCCAACTCTTAGCACATGACTACTTTCATCGGGAATAAAAAGGGGACTGGAATGTCCCTCTCCCTGTAAGAATATAGAGTGGAGAATATTTACTTTCACAAATAAAGATTCTATTGTAATTCTCTTAGTAACAAGAGTTACAGAAATCTGGATCCTTCACAATTGTCCTCGTGATTACAAACATGCAAATAACGGAAATACAAGGCCCATGTGGAAGTATCAGGAAGTCAATAATACAATTTCATACACTACAGTCAGCTTATACGTCAAGTCGATAATACAATTTCATTCACTACAGTGAGCTTATACGTCATGAACTGAAATAGTGAAATGTCCATATGCTCATTTCAACTGGCTCTAACCATATTGATCTAGTGAAAAACCTATGGTCAGACTTGCTATTTCTAAATGCTCCACTCTCATGGATCATTTGGAAGATTTTAATGCTGTTCTACACAAGGCTCATAGAATCAGTGATGCTCCATTAGTGAAAAACCTATGGTCAGACTTGCTTTTTCTAAATGCTCCACTCTCATGGATCATTTGGAAGATTTTAATGCTGTTCTACACAAGGCTCATAGAATCAGTGATGCTCCATTCACCTTAGCTGAGATGAAATTTAGAGGCATTCGTTTCACAATGCCAACTTCTTTTAAATAAGGGTGGGATTATACCCCGTGCAATCGTCAGGAAGGCTCTGACAGCATGTACATTGAAGGTTATCTGAATCTTTCAACTTTTTATTATTCCCTTGCACTGATTCAATGTGTTTTACCTTTTTTTTTTTTTTTTGTGGTAGTTGGGGTGGGGGGGGGGGGTGGGGGGGGGGGTGAGTCCATTTAGATTCTCCAATCTTCAATGCTATTGCAGATCACTCTTTCTTTCTATGATCTCTTCTCATTGTTAATCTTTTTATCCTGGTCTCACTCTTTTTGATGTCTGGCATAAATTAGAATTTGCAAAACTTGCCTAGAGTCTCAATGGAATTTGCTAAGTCTAAAAAATTCATGCAGGCCATAGAAAATTTATTTATTATAAAGGTTCAGTTTAGCCACAATACATCTGATAGAGTTGCTACTAACTTTGACAAATGGCTGAAGATTGAAGACTCTACTTCGCAGCAGATTATCATCATTTATTAGATCAAGTTGGGTGATTCAATACAAAGTTTTCTCCTCGGCTATAAGGTCTAGAGGGGTTCACAACAGAATCAATTCTCCAAAAATCTCTAACTGGTATCAGGCAGATGCTCCCAGCTGATATTCGATCTAAGAGTTCTCGTTACTACCATGGTGTACTAGGCTCTTGTGCTTCTTCATTGCCTCTAATTTCACATCCCTGCTGTCAGGGCAGATAATATTCTTGGCCCTCAATTCCGGCAGATTCTCTGTGCTGATTTCTGATATTTTCTAGTCTAGGCTCTGTTGACAATTTTACGGCCTCAGGTATAGATGGGTCTAATGCCCTTTTCTTCAATATCATATGGCCTATCATAAAGATGATGTGCGTGTCCTGCTGTTAGACATTTCATTCAATTTAGAAAATTGAGTACAGCTATCAGTTGCACTGGCTGCCATAAGCCCAGCACCCTCATACCTAAAGTGCTATCCTAACACCATTGAAGACTTTAGACTCATTGCCTGATCTACCATGCTTAACAAAATTGTTATCAAAGTAAACAATGCCACGCTACATCAGGTTATTGACCACCTTATCGATCCTGCCCAAGCTGCAGTTATTAATAGCAAACTCATTGCGGACAATATATTCTATTAGCTCATGCACTTGTTAGGGCCATAACATTAATCTCCCAGGTATATGAGTCTGATACATCATGCAAGAAGCATTTGAATTTGTTGAGTTTCCCATTTGAAGCAGATATTGCTTGAAGTGTCTTTCTTTCTACTTTTGTGCAACAGATACTGTCCTACCTCAACTCCGTTTCATATGCACTTATAATCAATGAAATTCCTACCAAGCCATTCCTTACAGGAGAAAAGAACTAAGGTGGGGCGATCCTTTAACCCCTTCCTTTTTTGTCCTATCTCCTATGCCTCCAACACTATCGCAGAAGTTGAAAAACTTAAAAAGCTCTGTGCAGCCTATAATTCCCATCCCAGATTTGACAAATTGGAGATTAAATTCCCACACATTTGCTCATTATCTGTCCAATCGCTTCATTTCTCACAAGCTTCTGGACTTCAAGCCAATCTCACTAAGAGGGTGGTGCTGGTTCTGATACAAAGCAACTCATTTTCCCTAATCTTAGTTATGCAGGTGATTACCTTGAAGAAAAAAACAGTCGTACAAAAGGTCTGCTTCATTTTAAGTACTTAGGTGCGCAGCTTTCCTGTAGGTTATTGCTTGTGTTAGGAGTTGGCCATGAAGATGTCTATCATACTACCACAGAATTCAGCTCATCAAAGCTGTCCTTTTTTAGCATGTCTAAGTCGTGGCCCAAATTATCGTCATGCCTAAGAAGGTTCTAAAGTCTGAAATTTCTCTACAGTGACAATACAGACTCCATAAAGAAAGCATTCATTGCAGGGGACAAATTTGCTTACCTAAGATTGCAGGAGGTCAAAACATCATTGATCTCATAACCTAGAGTCCTAGACCAAATCAGCTGAACCAAGCTTGTGGTCTTCACATTGAAGAAGGAGAAAATGAGGATTTGATGGATTTCTGCTTACTTTAAGTGGCAGGATCTAAGGAGTATGGCACGTTTGGTCAAGAAAAATACTAAAAAAGGAAGCTATTTCTTCTACAATCAAGTAAATGATTCCAAAATCTACAGTCATTTCATGGAAAATATACAAACATTTTAATAGGAAGAACCAACAAACAGGTTAGCACATGTGTATCTTGAACTCTCAACTACACCCTCAAACTTCCAGAAAACTGAATCTTAACCCTAGACACAGACTGGCAAATTAAAAGGTACCAACGTCCAAGTGATGCAGCTAATAGGCAAGCAGCTTTCCAAAGAAAGGTGTCAATATCCCTTGATATGATTGACTTATAAAGAAATAACATCAAGAATGACATGTAGTAGAAGGGACAATCCTCAGGTCAAGCAATGAGTGAGTTAATGGGTCGTGGATCTGAGTACTTGTCTAATAGAACATTAGACAATGGCAAACATAATCAACGATCAGAACTCAGGAGCAAGACAGTTGTAATCTTTCCATTGCCAATCTGCATATTGTTTACCACATTATGATTGAAAGGCAATTAGAAATACTCCCCTGGTCCTCGTTTCACACAATACCTTATTAACAGTATTCTTATAAATGAATTCTCTTATCTAAAAACAAGGTCAATTAGAAATAACTTTAAACTGATAAGAGACAAGATAAATGATTGCTTGCCTCAAATCGTCAGTTGCCTGTGTAAGACTTTTAGTCAAACCTTCAACTTCCTTTAGCAAACCAGTGTCCCGGACCTCAGACAATAAAGGTTGAATGTCTTCAGACATGGCTTTAATCTGAGGAATCACTACACAGTGGACAGGTGTTAGCATAAGGAAATAATTAAATCTACAGCAGTATGAATTGACTATCTACATGTGCAACATAGTGCAGTTAATTTTGATAAGCAGTAATGATGTATATTGAACAAAGCACAATTCATAATCGAATTATTATAACCAAAAAGTAATTGCCAGAGAAGTTGAATGTGCAGTAATGATGTTGTCAACTTGTACAAGACTTCGAATGATCCAACTTTGTATCAGCATAATATCATTATAGAAAAATTTATACAGCGCATTTATAATTTTCCAAAGATAGTTGGCCTGATTTGACTTTTGAAATAAAAATCACCTTCGTCCATTAATCTTTAAAATTTACAGTAAAATAAGATAAAAATCTGTTCTCTAGATTTACCCTGTCAAACTATTTCATAGTAAGCATTAACTTATTGTGATAGAAAATGATGATTCAAGTTGGGAGGCTTTGACCACAAAGTCAAAGTAGATCAACATTGTCCAAAAATAGGTAGTATTATTAGTTGCAATGCAATCAACAAGCTGATGACCATGAATACAATTTGGAAAGTCAGTTCATTGATTTCTAGTAAAATCAAGGGCAACCTCTATGAAGCATAGAATCTTGAAGTCTGACACATCTTATTTTCAGAGTTTCCTAAATACTCCTTCAGAAGCCTTGTAATTGACTGCAGATCAAAAAGCTTCCTAGTTGGGATGGTTGCATTGAGAGGGGGGGGGGGGGGATTGTATTCTTATTTATATGTTCGAAGGGTAACATTTTGGAGCAAGATAAACAGAGAGTTCAAGGGTATTTAGTGTTTACAGGTTGAACGAAGGACGTTACAGTGATAGCAAAAACAAGTAAATACAGGCCATTAGGGTGTCACCGAATTCCTCGGGGAGGCTTAACTGTATCTGTACTAAAAATTATGAGAAATGAAATCACCTTCACATTTGCTAAAAGAAATAATAATTAATAAATAATAAGAAGACGAGGGAATTAGTATCAGAATCGGCAGCAGGAAATTAAAGGTAAAAGATATTCTAGGGCATTGCTGTAAATCTGTTTTGTATTGATAGTGCTTTCCCCTCCTAAACTTAGGCAGAAATTTCATAGGAGCTGCTTCTGGTTAGACGAGGTGCTTAGGTTGTATTATTTTGTTGAGTATATTCTAATCTTTAAAAAAAAAAGGAAGGAAAAAGAAAAGGTCAAAGTCATAGTTTTAAGCAAGAGAGTACAGTTATTTACCATTCAATCATGTATTAGTTATGCATTGAAGTCTAAAACAATACTTCTAGTTCCTCTTCATGGTGAACAGTATCTCTAGGGCCTTGGCTATTTTGTAGTAATAACAGATGATACATAAGTTCGAGCAGAAGGGTGGGGAATACACCTCCTTCCAAGTCATACAGAAACTTAAAACAAGTAATCTATTCTACCTAGATTAGAAAGTAAGCCATGCAATGACAACAGCAAAACAGCAACAACAAAGGAATAATCCATTGAGAAACTACATATATGGATACTTAAATAAAAATTCTGTCACATCTTCCATGAAAAATGCAGCGAAGTGGGCATTTTTTAGAAATAAAACCAAGAATCTAACAAAGTTGCCCACAGTCCAGATTGAAACCCATCATATGGAACAATAGTTCTGACGTCAAGATGCAGGAGGCCAGGAGTAGAAAAACAGAGACAAAGGCATAAACTGTGAAGATTTTTCATTAAAAGTGTGACTAATATGTACTTCCACTGATCTTTTTCTATTGCAACATATGGATTTTTAAACTATTCACACAAAATCCCACCACCATCAATAGTGATTTTTACATAAGGAAAAATATAGTCGGGGTCTTGTTAGATTTATCTCGATATATACTTTTAATGTATCAACTTTTTATAATTTTTACTAAAAGGTACTTAAAAGTATTAATGGTTATAGTTGTGTATTGGCAAGTGTGAAAACTCAAATGCTGCAATAGAAAAAGCATGGAAAAAGTACAATTTATCGCTTTACGCTGTGAAGGTCCAAGCCCCTATAGTCTCTAAAGCAATTGATGGATTTAAGATTTAACTATATAAGATGAAATCATTATGACCAGAAACATAACAGATAATATAACAAACAGGACAACACACCTTTGACAATAGTGGTCTAGCCTCTTCAATAACACCTGCAACTCTTTCTGCCAGTGAATAGGTATTGGCAACACCAATCTCTTCCACTTCACGTCCAATACGGGTAAATATTCCCACAAGTTCATCTAAACTCACACCCTGATGTCCCTTAATCTTTTGCCTGTCACAAACAATAAGACCTTCCTTGTCACATTCTAAATCAAGAGGCCCGTGAGTAGGTATTGGTATAGGGTCCTTAGGCGTTATATCGATCATAGTTTCCATGAGGAGACCAGACTGGTTCACTTCAACTAAAGAATTTCGTGGGATAATGATCTTGTCATCATCAACCTGGAAACAGAAAACGACACTTCCATAAAATAGTTCTTTACATAACCAGAAAAGTTTATGAATAAACCCAAAATTGTAACATAAAAAAGAAATTGAGTAAAGTTGAAATAATGACCACACCAGCAGAAAAGCATTTGACAACAGACAACTAACCTCAACAACAGCTTCCACGCTTTTTAAAGAAGAGTTCACACGAACCACATTGCCAACATTCACGCCTCTAATCCTCACAGGTGTTCCAGTACAAATTCCACAAGCCTTAGGAAACTCAAACACAGTCGAGTACTTCCTAAATTGAGAGCGAATCTGGAAAGCTCTCAGCCAGGCCAAACTCAGCACAAAAAGAACTGTACCCGAGATGAGAAACAAGCCAACCCCACCTTCCCAAATGCTCCTCCTACCAAAACCAAAATCACCTAGAGGACGTAATGTTTGCTTCCAAAGACGACGAGGGACATCTAATACAGCCGAAAGTGCACTTTTCCCGTCTGGTGAAGGAAGCGATTGGTTGTTCTCAGTGTTAGACAGTGAAGCCTTGACAAAGACCACCCGCTTCTGACATCTAGAAGGAAGAGAAGGCAAAGAATTGCTAGAACAATGCCTAATGTGAATTAATGAAGATGTTATACCAGTCGATGATGTCAGACCCTGAACCATCGTATGCCCAACCATATTTCCAAGCCCAAATTCAACACACCTTTTTCTTAAATGACAATTTGCTGAGATTCTATGTATGACTAGCCTTACAAAAGTACTCTTTAAGCAAAACTAACATCGATATAAGCATGGTTGGTGCATCCTTGATTTACCTCCCGTAACAACGGCAAGAACCATAAACCAAGCTATATCTCCAACAAGATGATACTGCATTCAAATAAACAAACAACAAAAATGCTGAAATCGCCCGTAAACGAAAGTTGAACAACAATAACCCGGCATAAGTGCAGGCCCGTCCCTGAGCTAGCGCAGGAGGGGCGGCCGCCCTGGGCTGGGGAGAACAGGTCATTCATTCCAGATTACCAATCAAAAAACTTTCAAAAATTAATTTCATGAAAACAAACAAGAATAAATGAACAATCGCATGAAAATAAGCGCATGTACAAATTATAACATAAAAGTTATTATCATTTGATTCCATGAAAAAAAAACATGAATTAAGAAGCTATACATGAGATAAGAAAAAGGAAGTTGATCATCATGAAACAAACAAAAACAATTGCATAAAATCGCATGAAGTAGATTCACATGAATTAGCTCTTAAAAATTGCAAGAAATAAAATACTCACAAGTAAAATCGCAACAAAAGATCCTCAAAACAAGTAGATTCATCTAAGAGGGGGAGAAAAGAGAAGAACCTGGAACGAGGTTTGAAGATGAGTTGGAGCCCCAGAATTCCGTATGAGTGACTGAGTGAGGGAGGGTGTTGAACTGTTGTCTGCTGATGTCGTTTAGGATTGTCTTTGATGGGCACGGCATTGGTTTTGGACTTTGGTATATTATTAATATTAGGGCAGTTCTTTTCGGCATTAAATAATTGAACTGAATTGAATTGTTTGTAAGTGAATTGAACAGATTGTAATTGAACTAAACTAGACTCGACTAGAACTGAACTAAACTGATTAGAACTGAATTAAATTATAACTAAAGGCTTGTTCTCCCCAACTTATTTTCAATTCAGTTCAGTTCAATTCAGTTCAGTTCAGTTCAGTTCAGTTCAGTTTGGTTCAATTCAGTTCAGTTCAACTCTGGACAATACTTTTACTCTCACATATCACTATTCATTTCAGTTCAGTTCAATACAGCTGTTTTATGTCGAAGAGAACAGACTCTAATAATAGTGATAATGATATAATATAATACTATTTAATTAATAATAAATTCATAATATTGATTTATTAATAATAATAAGTTATTAAATAAAATAATAATTAATCGATTATGAAAACTAGTTAATGTTCGATAGTACTATTATTTTGCCTAGTAATTCAACTATCAAAACGTGTTTTTTTTTCATTTCAACAATGACAAGTATTATTGTTGTTATTATTAATAGTATTATTGTTGTCATCTATTAAAAAGTTTGTACTTTGAACAATGACAAATTATTGCAATGTATACTTCTGAGGCTTAAATTATCATTTCAATATAATTAGCCGAATCATATAAAAAAAAGTATTAGCAAAACAATAATTAGCAATATTAAAAAAACTAATAATAATAACATATAATAATATAATAATAATAATTGTAATCATGATATTAATATTTATAATAGTAATAATAATGATGATGATAATAATAATTATCATTGTTTTATTATCAGAGAATTAAATTACTGAACTGAACTGATTGCAATTGAACTGAAGTGAAGTAAACTAGAAATAAGTTGGGGAGAACAGGCCCTTAGTCCTTTATTTTATTAAAATATCTATCTCTATTATATAAGCCAAGGGGGACATATGGGTCCTCTCTTGAAAAGACTTATATACCCTTAATCTCACAAAATTAAAAAGAACAGATTTTTGTAATTCTTTCCTCATTTACAAATACGGGTAATAAAGAAAGTTTTACATTACCAAAAAGAATTACATAAATATGTGGAAAAAGAGGAAGCTCACAATTGAAAATATAAACTGATGATTATAAAAGCAAAGATTTATAGAGATTATTATTATCAAAACTCTCTGTTGCAATAGAAATTTCAAATAACATGCATTAACAAACCATAATATAATTAAGAAACTTTAGAGAATATTCATTTTTATTTACTTTTTTTATGGCTCCAATCAGTTAGGATAATAAATAATCAAAGAGATAAACATACATTATCATATAATATCAATTTATAATTTTTTTTATTGAAGCACTACTCACGATATTATGCCTAAAAGTCTAAATTACCCAATGAAAGTAAATTGAACTACTACTCATAAAATATGCATATAAAGTATATGTATTTTAAATAAATAAAAAAATATAAGACGGAAAGGAGAGTTGTTGAATTATCTACCAAAATTAAGATAACATGTCCTACCTCGACATAGTCCTTTATGGAAAACATTACTCTTTACACTAGAGCAATGCAAATAAAAAATCATAACGCTCATATGAACCTATATGATCTGATTCGAACTTATTTTTGCTGAAAATAACTTCTAATAATAAGTTGAACAAAACATAGCTTTTATTGAAAAAAATGTCAACTTAAACTACTATAATAAGTTGTCGTTGCATGTATTGCGTGCATGTAAAACTAACTACTCGACATTACGAAATATCACAATGAAAAAATTATCGTCTCATGCATCGCGTGCTAAAAAAGCTAGTATTAATATATTAAAAGCCATCATAAGATTGTCTATGTGTCATGTGGCACTCTTCTCTAAGGTTCTAATGCATATACTCTATTTTCATGTCAAATCCCTCAAATAAAAAAACAATTTTTTCACCAAGTACCCTCGAGTTTTCAAAAAATTCACCAAGTGCCCCTAATGTTTTCAGAATTCACAAGATACCCCTCAGTTTTATGTAAATACACTCAAATGCCCTTAATGACTAACGATGTTAACCTCCGTTAGTCATTAACCCTAATTCTCTTTTTTAAACCCTAATTAACCCCCCTAATTCTAATCCTAACCCCTAATCTTAACCCCTACTCGACCCTAACCCCTAACCTTCCCATCAACCCCTCCCCCACCCTCCAACCACCCCTGCAGCCCCTCCCCCACCCTACGTATCCCCTGTCGCGAGCCCAAAACCCAACCCTCATCGTGAGCCTGGAACCCCTACCCTTCCCCACCCCGTTGAAGTCCCCCTCCCGAACCTCGACCCCCATCTCGAGCCCATAACCCTACCTCGTCGAATTCTCTCCTCTTCTAGCTTTCATCTCCTCAGATTTTCATCTCCCTCCGCATAGTCTCCCGTTCAATTGAAGGTTGGAGTAGTGAGATGCGTGTCCTGGGCTCTATTCGATATGATGCAAGCTAGAAGAGGACGACAAGAATTCGACGGGGGTAGGGTTAAAGGGACTTCGAACAGGGTGGGGGAGGGCTGGGGTTCAGGGCTTGTGACGGGGGTGGGGTTTTGGGCTCACGACGGGGTATGCGGGGGTGGGGGAGGGGGGCTGCAGGGGTGGTAGGAGGGGGGGGGGGTTAGGGTTAGGTTAGAAGTTAGAGGTTAGGGTTAGTTAGGAGTTAGATTTTAGGATTTAGTTAGGTTAATTAGAGTTTAGTTAGGTTAATTACTGTTTAATTAGGGATCAATTATGCTTAAGATTACGACAGTTTACGCCATTAGTCATTAAGGGCATTTGAGTGTATTTACATAAATCATAGGGGTACCTTGTGAATTTTGAAAACATGAGGGGTACCTAGTGAAGTTTTTGAAAACTCGGGGGTACTTGATGAAAAAACCAATAAAAAAATAATGTTGCATGGTTAGAAGGTATCCAACACGTAACCTTTGAAGGGAAAAGTGAGACTTAACCATTGATCCAACATAACATCATTTTTTTTTTTTGACAATAACATAACATCATTATGTAATATTTCAAAATAAAATATAATAAGATCTTGTAATTATATCTCACTAAAAGGCTACACAGGTAGTTAGAACACATTAATGGTAATAATAATAGACTATTCTAGACATAAACTCCAACTCCAACTTCTTGTATTCTTCAAATTATGACCTCAATTTTTTCCTCACCAGACAAAATTTACGGAAAGAACCTGGAGCATCACCAGGACACTCACTAGTTATTATTATTAGTCATATGTGTTGTAATTTAGAGAGATTTTAAACAAGATTGGCATTTGCGATTATGCTATTGTAGTTGTGTTATTCATTTTCTCCTGCAAATTGCGATACATATAGTGTTGGGTGAATAATTCACTTGGCGATACATTATGTCACTGCAGTTGTGCAGTGAAATGTCTAATTTTGGGCGGAAAAATACAATGCCGTTTTATCCGTTCACAATTTACATAAAACTAGTTATTAGGCCCGGGCTACGCCCTGGGTAAGGAAAATTTTCATTTATTAATATTATAATTTAAGATGATAACACTAAATATTATTTGGTTTAGTGGTTAAGACTTTAGTATATGTTCTTGAGGTTCCGGGATCAAACCTTACATTATGCAATTTCTAATCTTTTTTATTGTTGTGGATTACATGGAGTAAAACTCCCTTAGGGAGAGCGCCATGTGTCACTGTTTCTGGCTTAGGCACGCCTTTTAATATATTAGTATTGATATTACAACCCCCTCCCCCCCCCCCCACGGGGTGACAACTGCCTCATTAAAAACTTCACATTTGAATTACCCTAATAGGATAAAAACAAACATAAAGGGAAAAGAGGACAATTGGGCTTTGATATGCATATATGCTTTCCTGTCTCATTAAAACCTTGCCAAGAAAAACCCTATGTGATAAAAACTTGGACGAAGGAAAAAGAGTACTAAACATAGAGGCTCTGTAGACACATAATTGTGTCTTCCCATTTAATGATCCGATGATGAAACATATCGTGGTCTTAATTAGTCCGACCCAAGGGCAGAGCAGTCTGAAAATCCATTTAAAAACCATTTCGAAAAGTGTTAAAGTCCAATTTTAAAGCCCAATTAATTACTCATGATAATTAATTATATTTTGAGCCCAATCCTTTGAAAAGCCCAATTAATTATTTAAGAATAATTAATTAAGTAAAATAAATATTTTCAAAAGATAACTTTAAAGTTAAATCATATTTTATCCCGTAAAATCAGATATAGTAAAAAGATAAAAGAAAATCTTTAAAACGCGTTTTTATAAAAAAAAATTGTCACGTAGACTTCTGTTTCATGAAAAGTCATGCGTCAAGCGCAGTTCTCTGCGTGAGACGCGGCTTTTCTTTCTTTTATCTTTTTCAAAACGTGTACCACGTGAGACACGTCAGCCTGCGCCAGGCGAAGCTGGCACGTGAGGCGCACTGTCGCTTTCCTTATAAATAGGCCCGATTTCCGTACATATTTTAGAACGGATTTTTGACATAACGCTCGACGAATATCTTAAGAACCTCATTACGAATAACAAAACTTCCCTACAAAAACTCATACCTTTCAAACACAAACACATTCAAAATCTACATACTTTCATACATTCAGATTTTCAGGCTTCACGGTTGGTCGTCTTAAAGATTGTCAATCTCGCAGACCCAAGCCGCGGTATAATCATGAGGGTACTTAGATAAATTCCTATTTTATATTGAAGTTACTAACAGATTTCTTTCTTGATGTATATCTTTAATATAAAATCGTTATACTATATATTCTAAACCTTTTTATTTTATTTATATTTATTTTCATACATTATTATATACTTGCATATTGTATGATTGTCCTCATTTATCAACCACATGTTATTTATTGTTAATCAAGACCTGAAGAACTGTTCTAACATTAATCAGATTAATTTGGACAACCTACTAGGTTATCTGTAAATTGATTGCATAATCACATATCATTAAAAAATATACTTTTTATGTGTTTCCTGAACCAACCTAGACTAATTATTTTTTAGGGTGCTTAATATATTTTTTGGTTATTCTTTTGCATAAACATTAACATGGATCGATATTTAGTATAGGCCAATAATGGGCAACATAGTTCCTGACTGTGTTGTACTCTCATCCCCGAACTCAATCTTTGGTTCATTTTCACCTTTTATGGAGTCTAGACGGGGAAATCTATATTGGTAAAGTCACTATTTTGTCCCTACGATTTCCCAATATCCAATTAGGTTTATGATTCTTCCTTTAAAGAATTGTTGGTGTAGACACATAATTGTATCTCCCTATTTAAGGATCTGATGATGAAATATAACGCGGTATTAGTTAGCGCGACCCAACAGAATAGCAATCTAAAGAACCACTCCAAAATTGTGTTTCCAAATGATATTCTAAATCCCAATTAAATTATTCATGATAATTAATTATATTCGATCCCAATTCTTTGAAAATCCCAACTAATTGATAATTAATTGATTTATTTTAATAAATAAATATTTTTAAAAGATATTTTTTCATATTGTTAAAATTATATTTTATCCCGTAAAATCAGATATCTGTAATTAAAGGATAAACAAAATCTTTTAAACGCATTTTAAATTAAGTTGGCAAAGGCACATCAGGAGCCAGGCTGGTGCGCCTAGCGCACCAACCTGCTTGATGCACGTCTGCGCGTCAGGTGCAGCTCTGTCCACCTGTGTCAGGTGCACTACTCTTCACCTGGCACGTGGATTTCTGACTCATTCAGAATCCCGCGTCAAGTGTAGGTCTCTGCGTGAGACATGGAGTTTCTTTCTTATGTTTTTCAAAACGTGTGCCACGTATACACTTTCTACCGGGGATGCCGCCTCATGCGCTTGACATAGCTACGCCAGGCGCAGTAGGCGCGTGAGGTGCAGTGTCGTTCTGCCTATAAATTCTCCTGATTTCCCGAATCAAGGACGGCTTTTCATTATTAGTTTTACGAATACAAAAATCCTTATGAGTACTTAAGAACACAATTTCTCTCAAAACACTCAGATACTCAAATACTCAAATACTTTCAATCAACTCTTAATCACACCGTGTTCTTGGTTCCCTTGATTGCTCTGCCTAAAGATCGTTGTAATCTTCAATCTAAACCACATAGGTATAATCTTGAGGATCCTTAAATAAATTCTCTATTTTTATATTGAAGATACTAACCGTTTCTTTCATGATGTCGATCTTTAATATAAAAGTTGCACCTTTGTACATTTTAATCTCATTTCTACATTTTATGTTCATATTATTCATGCCTTTATATATTATATCCCTGCTTGATCATTCTATTTATATTATATGATTGTCCTGCATGATTTTTATCACCCACATCTTATTACTGCTACACAAGACCTAAAGAACTATTCTAACATTAATCAGATTAATTTGACAACCTGTTAGGTTCCCTGTAATGTTGATTGTCTAAATAACATGTTGATAAAAATTAGTCTTTTTATTTATTTCCTGAACCAATCTAGACTAATTACTTTTAGGGTGTTTAAAATATTATATGATTATTCTTTGACATAAAATCTATAATGAATCGATATATATTAGAGGCCGGCAATGGGGCAACATGGTTCTTGATTGTGTTGTACCCTCACCCCCGAATTCAATCTTTGGTTTACTTTGACCATCTATGGAGTCATAACGGGAAAATCTACATTGGATAATTTGTCCCTACGATTTTCCCATATCCAATTAGGTTATGATTCTTCCTAAAAATAATTGTTGGTGACTTCTTTCAAAACAATTTTCAATAAAACCTTAACAACGGGATAGTCAAATATAATTCGCGCTCACACCATGTAGGCGAAATAAAGACACTCCTACAATTTGGCGACTTCACTGTGGAAGATTTAAAAAATATATAAATAAAACTTATTTTTTTTTAAATGAGTAGGTGAAACTTGAAAAATACAATTCATTCTTATTTTTATGCTTTGAATAATATATACAGTTTTGGATATGCATGGCTATTGTTCGGCCACCATAAGGATAATCTACATTGCCTTATTAGCACATGTTCTATGTGTGAGGTCATCCTCGATGGATTTGCGCTTTGTCCTTCCAAAAAGCTTCCTGAGCGATATTGTTGGATCTTAGTCATAAGCAAACCCACCCGACCATGGTATTATTCTCTTGTTCCTGACTTGAGACTGGAGTGCGTCTTACACACGTGGCCACCTCTTTAAGTAGGGGTACGAAGCATGGGATCAATCTCTTAGTTATGGACCCTTTTCAGACTGAACCTAAACCTGACCAATAGTTGAATGTAGAACTGGACTTTAGGTTGAGAACTTTTGCATTCATGTTATATGTTATTTGCATGTGATTAGGCCCATCCTTGAGCTTGGGAGGAGGGACGCCCGCCAAGGGCGCAGGGAGAAAAGGCCATATTGTTGATTTCCAATCTGTTGTTAACGAATAAATTTTTTTTGCACGCATTACATCTACAAAACATAGTGTTGCCTCCTTAGTTTACTGAATGTCATAATGATTTGTTACACTACTGCAGCTCTCCATCCCAAGTTCGACTCTCACCTATGACGCTTTTAAAAATTTCCAGCTTTCTTTTTTTGTTTTTTTGTTTTTTTGGGTTTTCTTTTGTTTTTAATGATTTTGAAGTAGCTTCGATTTCCTATTTTTATTTTTGGGTTTTCTCTTGTTTTCAATGATTTTAAGATAGCTGCCTAATATTTAGTAGGTGGGTTTTCTTTCCTTCTCATATAAAGTAACTATGTCCCTTTTGCTATTTCATACCTCCTCGACTTTAAATAATTGGTCACATTTTATGTTTACATTGTTCAATTTTACCTCACTTCGACTATATGTATATTAATTTCATAAAAATTCTATGTTGCATAAATTATATGAATCGATAAAGTGAAATAGTTAAAGATATTAGTTGTTAATAAAATAGTACATTTGTAAACGCGAATATAAAAGTGGAACCGTTAAAGAGGGAAGGGTTATGTTATTGCCTTTCGTTTTTTGTACAATTCAAACCCAAGATTTAATTAAAAAAGTAACCCAAAGGTCAAAGCACTTACACAATTTCTTAATCCCACCCAGACTCCAACTGACAGCTTGATGATGAGGATGACGTGATAAATTTAAGAAGCAAGGTGTGACTTAATTTAGGAAGACATCTCATAAAAAGATAAACATCAATCCATTGAGTATCTTATTAAAAATGTTAGAAAAAATGAATCCAGATTTCATGAGCTATTAGAAAAAAAGTCATATTTAGCAGACGTTTGACCATTAATTTCTTTAAATCAATATAAATGAAGAATAGTAGTTGAGATTGGGGAGGGCTCATATTTTTTAGTCGCCCAGGGCCTCCAAAATGTCGGGTGCATGTGATTGCAATTTTTGCCTGTTATTGTCCTGTCAAATTGTCATTATTATGCATCGTTCTTGAGATCGCGTGTAACGAACAATAAAAAAATCGTTAATTGGCCAATACGTCACCTAAATCCCTGAAAAAATGTGTCGGGGAGTATTGCGCCAAGCGCATCAAGTTGCGCCTGGTGCACCAAACCTGCGCCAGACACACGTTTGTGCGCGGGACGCAGTCTGTGCATCACACTCTTTTCGATAATTTAATCATCATAATGGACGATCCTACGTACATTCCTATGTTTGTCTGTCTACATTCGCGTAATATATCGTAATTTAGAAGTCTCACCTAATTCAAACAAATCAATCTTTTCATGCAAGGTCGAGTCTATCCTAAAAAGTGCATCTAGAAAAGTGGTCATTGTAAAGTTAGAGTTGTCATGCATGTCTACCTCTTCCCACTTCATCCCTGCCGTTGAACTAACCTTTCCTATCAATCTTACCTTACCATATTCAATTAATTTCAAAAAACTTACTTTTTCAAAATCAATCCTACACCCTTTTCTATTTTACTCTTCATTTACTAAACATCATCATACACGACATTTCAAAGATACATCAATCGTCTTTTCCTAAATAAAAGACAAAAACAAGGGGTTCTTTTCAAAAGAAAATTTCAAAAACTCTAAGCCCATTCTAAACACCTTTAATTCAATCCAATCAACCCAATCCAGTTCACTTGCATTCATTTTAGGCCCATATGCATTAGAGTCCATTTTGCATTCATATTAGGTCCATCTAAATTTGAGTCCATACATTCATTTTAGGTCTGCCAGCATTAGAGTCCATCTTAATTGACCTAGCGAAGCTATTCATCCCTGTAAGTCCATAACGACACCCTTTAAGACCATAACGACACCCTTTAAGACCATAACGACACCCTTTAAGTCCATAACAACACCTTGACCTAGCGAAGCTAGTCATCCCTGTAATTCCATAACGACACCCTTTAAGACCATAACGACACCCTTTGAGTCGATAATGGACCTTGACCTAGTGAAGTTAGTCTCCCTGTAAGTCAATAAACGACACCCTTCAAAACCATAACGACACCCTTTAAGTCCATAACGACACCTTGACCAAGCAAAGCTAGTCATCCCTGTAAGTCCATAACGGCACCTTGACTAGCGAAGCTAGTCATCCATAACGACACCTTGACCTAGAGAAGCTAGTCATCCCTGTAAGGGAGTGTTTGGTTCATATGATTTTGGTATGAGGTATGGGTTTAGAATGAGCTAAATCTATACCTAGTGTTTGTTTAATAATTTGATAGATTTAAAACCCATACCTCAAAGCCAAAAGGTATGTGGTTTAGAAAGCCAAGGGGGAGATGGGTTTGGCTCATACCAATACCTCTAGGTATTATATAGAAGAAAAAATTTCATTCCCAAATAAAACCAAACACAAGGTATTAGGTATCAAGTTCCAAACCTATACTATCTTGATTTCCTTCCTGATTCCAAACCCATACCAATATGTGAACCAAACGTGTCCTAAGTCCATAACGACACCCTTTAAGACCATAATAGTACCTTGACCTAGCAAAGCTATCATCCCCAAGACCATAAAGGCACCCTCTGAGTTTAGTGAAGCTACTCCTATCTTACATCTATAGCAGTCCAAATCCTTGAGTCTAGCGAAGCTAGTCTACCCTAAATCCATAATGGCCCAAAATCATTGAGTCTGGCGAAGCCAATCACCCATAAGCCCATAAAGGAAATCCATTAAGTCTAGTGAAAATAGCATAAAAGTCGAGTCATTCAGTCCATTTTGCTTGCATAGTCCAGTTCACTTCACATCTGCATATGCATATAGTTTGGCCCATGTCGCCATCATAACCTTAATCACACCCATTTCTAATCGTTTCCCATTGCCATGTCCTCGTGCATCCTCATTCCTAATTTCTCATTTCCCATCTTCCATCTCCATTCTCATCTCTCCATCGATCCCTCATTTCCATGTCTCATTTCGAAAGCATCATTTCTTAAAATTTACGAGGTCCATTCGATTTATGTTCAAGATGGACCGTGAGATTATATCTTGGGAACGCCCGACAAAGAGGATACAAGGTCAACCTACTCCCATACTCGTCAGATGCATTCTTACATTCTCGGACGAATCCTCCGACTCGTCTGAATCATCATCTAAAATGGGAGACGCTAATGAACAGCTTAGTGTCATGCAATGAGAGATAAACTGACTAAGGAAGAAGCGCAAGATGACACTCCTCCGCCACCACCACCTCCTAATAAGACCGAAACAGAATTGAGGTTTGAGAAACTTGAGCAATTGATCCAGATAATTCCTACGCTCGAGGGTCAGGCTCATGGCCATGACATCATTGATCCTGAATCGAGGGACAAGCTCCCTAAAAAGGTAGCATTTGGTGATCTCCCAATATTCAAGAGGGTCGAAGACCCGAATGATCATCTGAGAGCTTATTTCATCTCTATGGCTCGCAAGGGCATGAGCAAGGACATGTTCGCTTATGTTTTTCCTTTAACCTTAGATGCACATCCATCCAAATGGTTCAGATCACTAAACAAAACCAAGCTGAATGACTGGGACTACATCAGAGAAGAGTTCCACAAACAATATATATATAATACTCAACTTCCTATTGGCCCACATGAGTTAAAATTAAATAAACAAAACTCCAACGAAGATTTTGTCACCTTCCTTAACATATGGAGGGAAAAAGCTGCACAAATGACTAACAGGCCATCCCAAGAGGATCAAGTCTGATTGGTGATCCGTAACCTGCAACCCAAGTTTGGGGATCATATTGAATTCCAACCCATAGAGTCTTTAACGAAGCTCTATAAGGTAGGCTTGTTGATTAAGGAAGAAGTACATGCCAACAAGAACAAGCTAGGATTCCAACAATAACTCTTTCAAGAAGAGTAACAATAACCCTTCTAGCACTAACATCAACGCCCTAACTATTGAGAAAAGAGGTTATCATGGACCTCAAAGGATATTTACACCATTAGGCATGACTCTAGACGAAGCCTTCACTAAGCTTCATGAAAAAGGAGCGTTTCACCTATCGGCCCTACTTCTGAACCTCTTTCTGAGAAAAGATCCAGCAAATGGAATCCTAATGCCTACTGCATATACCATCAAGGGAATGGACATACGACATCACAATGCTGAACTTTGAAGCATCATCTGCAGGGGTATGGTTGAAGACGGTAGATCACTAGTTTCGCCTACAACAAAAGTCAAAAATAGTGGCAACCCCTCGGAAATTAAAGTGTCTAAATAAGGTCGCGCATAGTCATTTAACACTCGTTTTCTAGGTTGAGTTGGAAAGTCCATCCCCTAGCTCTTTCATTTCCTTTCCTATCAAGTCTATGTCGTTTAGGATTTTATTTTTAATAAGCCTTGTTTTCTTTATTTTTAATTAATAAAATAACTGTATTTTCATTTTCATTAGCCTTTTCCATCATTTTATTTATGCTTCTAATTCAATGATGAAACTTGAATCACCTAATGAACTTGACTAATAATAATAAAAGGAGATCTGAAATAAAAAAAATGAGAATAAGAAATGATAAAAAAAGAGGACATACTTTGGATAAGGAGTTATTCCCCTTTCCCT
Source organism: Beta vulgaris subsp. vulgaris (assembly GCF_026745355.1). Taxonomy (NCBI): domain Eukaryota; kingdom Viridiplantae; phylum Streptophyta; class Magnoliopsida; order Caryophyllales; family Amaranthaceae; genus Beta; species Beta vulgaris. Next base: position 30,801,723 of record NC_079203.1, on the reverse strand, counting down.
TCAATTAACCTTCATAGATCATCCACATACAATCAAGTAAAAGCAAAACCATCATCTCCATTAGCCAAATAGCCTGTCAATTCAAAGCTTCACCTTCAAAACCCTCCAATACCCTAAACCATAAACTTGCGTGCAAGCCTTACTACATAAAAAATAAAAAAGATCAATGCCAAGCAATATAAAATAGTGAAAAAAATAAAAGTGTGAAAAAAAGCAAAAGCAAAAGAAAACACACAGAACAAAAAAAATACAAAAAAGAAAAAGCCACATGCAAAGAAATAAAAAGTCAAGCTATGGGGCTTTCACACAAGTTCTACCCCTCACTCGATCCATCAAATCTTAATCCCTATAATTCAAGTCCATAATTCATACCTTATCATAACCAATTCAACCTTCATCTAAACCTAAAGCCTTTCAACCTTTCATCAACCCTAACTCCTTTTTCAAGGTATGTCTAAGCCTGCTAGGTTGAAAAGCCGAAAGGGTGACCTAGGAAAAAGTTAGGACACAAAAAATATGATAAAAAAATCAGCTCCAAAACTACGAATGGTCTGATTTCGCAAGGATACATAGGAATCCTCACCTCGAGGTCCGACCGCTTCAATAAAATAAAATTTATCAAGTTCTAATGATTTGATTTCTAGAGTTTAGGAGCATAATCTTTTTCTAGATCTCGACATAGACTCGAGTCTGCACCTACCCTTCCCAAAGCCTTTTCCCACCTACATTCATTCGAGTCACAAATTCAAACCTTTTATTTTTCAATCCAAGCTCTCCTTTTCCCCGAAGGACTTTTCGACAGTTCCATGGTTTCTGGCGATATTTGACTTTGCCTATATTGACTTTCCAATGAAGGATCCCTAATGATAACTTTCAACGTTTAAGACAGATCAACTATATTTCAATATCAGATTAACTACATTTCAATCAAGGCTTATAATGCCTAATTCAAGGCAAGCTCACCTAAAGTAGGGGCTTCCTACGTGTCATGGTTCCTCCAAGTCGAATCAAACTCCCGAAGAGTTGTAATCCACGGACCTCGTTTTGCGGACCCCGATTATTTTTAAAAACGATTTTCGAAAATCATTCTATTCAATCCTGATCATTGTATCATTCTACACATCTTCTAACCTTGCAAAATTCTGACCTATCATTGTTGCCTCTCAAAATCCTGACCTTGCATTTCATACATTCTAATCTTGCATAACCCTGACCTTGCATAACGTGTCATCCCTTAGCTTTACATAACCTTAATCCTTGCATAGTGTCTCATGCATCATTAGAGCATCTAAGTTTGCATTATTGCATCATTGTGCCTTGTTTGAGTTATTTGCACCTATTTGCTAAAATCTATCCCTGTAGGTAATCAGATTGCTTGTAGTCATTATCTTGCATACTAACTTTATTTTGCAGAGATCGATGTCTATAGATCAGTTCTAAACTGCGGAGCATTTAGAATCGTTCTTCGTCTTGATACAGTATACTTTGACTTTCGGTTTCCTGAACCTTAGTCAAAGTGGGGGTTTCTATAGACACATAATCGTGTCTCCCTATTTAAGGATCCGATGATGAAACATACCGCGGTATTAGTTGGCGCGACCCAACGGAAGAGCAATCTAAAGAATTATTCCAAAATTGTGTTTCAAAATGATATTCTAAAGGCTAATTAATTATTCATGATAATTAATTGTATTCGAGCCCAATTCTTCGAGAATACAAATTGATTGATAGTTAATTGATTTATTTTAGTAAATAAATATTTCAAAAGATATTTTTTTATATAGTTAAAATCATATTTCCGTAACTAAAGGATAAAAGAAATCTTTTAAACGCGTTTTAAATTAAACTGACAAAGGCACATCAGGAGCTAGGCAGGTGCGCCTAGCGCACCAACCTGCACCTAGCGTAGGGCCTTGCGCCTGGCGCACGTATGTGCGTCAGGAGTAGCTCTGTCCACATGTGGTAGGTGCACTAAGCTGCACTGACACGTGGATTTCCTACTCATTCAGAGTCCTGCATCAAGTGTAGGCCTCTGCGTGAGATGCAAAGTTTATTTCTTATCTTTTTCAAAATGTGTGCCACGTGTACGCTTTTTACTGGGTATGCCGCATCATGGCTAAACACGTCAGTTGCGGCAGGTGCTGTAGGTGCTTGAGGCGTAATGTCGTTCTTCCTATGAATACTCCTGATTTCCAAATCAAGGACGACTTTTCATTATTAGTTTTACGAATACAAAAAATCCTTGTGAATACTTACGAACACAAATTCTCTCAGAACACTCAAATACTTAAATACTTTCAATACTTTCAATCAACTCTTAATCACACCGCGTTCTTGGTTCCACGATTGCTCCGCCTAAAGATCGTTATACTCTTCAATCTAAACCGCATAGGTACAATCCTTAGGATCCTTAAATACTTTTTTTTATTTTTATATTGAAGTTACTAACCATTTATTTCATGATGTAGATCTTTAATATAAAAAATCGCGTCTTTGTACATTCTAATCTCTTTTCTATATTTCATGTTCATACTATTCATGCCTTTGTATATTATCTGCCTGCCTGATCATTCTATTCATATTATATGATTGTCCTGCATGATGGTTATCACCCACATCTTATTACTGCTAAACAGGACCTAAAAAACAGTTCTAACATTAATCAGATTAATTTGGACAACATGTTAGGTTTCCTGTAATATTGATTGCCTAAACACTATGTCACTAAAAATTAGTCTTTTATGTGTTTCCTGAATAAATCTAGACTAATTATTATTAGGGTGTTTAAAATATTATATGATTATTCTTTGGCATTAAATCGGTAATCGATCGATATTTAGTGAAGCCAGCAATGAGCAATATGGTTCCTGACTGTGCTGTACTCTCACCCTCAAACTCAATCTTTGGTTCACTTTGACCATCTATGGAGTCATGACGGGGAAATCTACATTGGATAATTTGTCCTATGATTTTCCCATATCCAATTAGGTTTATGATTCTTCCTAAAAAAAATTGTTGGCGACTTGTTTCAAAACTATTTTCAATAAAACCTTAACAATGGGGTAGTCAAATATAATATGCGCTCACACCGCGTAGGCGAAATAGAAACACGCCTACAATTGGCGACTTCAAAAACGTTTTCAATATAAAATCCTTTATAGTGGGATAGTCAAATACAACTACGCACTCATCCCGCGTAAGCAAAATAAAAACACGCCTGCAATTTGGCGACTTCGCTGGGGAGGATCCTAAAAAAAATTTTTTTTAAAGGAGTGGGTGATACTCGAAAAATACGATTCATACTCTTTTTATGCTTTAGAATAGCATTACAGTTTTGCATATGCATGGCCATTTTTTAAGCCACCATAAGGACAATCTACCTTGCCTCATTAGCACATGTTCTATGTGTGAGGTGACCCCAGGATGGTTTGCACTTTATCCTTCCCAAAAAGCTTCCTGAGCTATAGTGTTGGATCTTAGTCATTAAGCAAGCCTACCCAACCATGATATTGTTCTCTTGTTCACGAGTTGAGAACTGGAGTGCGTCTTACACGTGGCCACCACTTTAAGCATGGATACATAGTGTGGGATCAATCTTTTAGTCATGGACCCTTTGAGACTGAACCTAAACTTGACCAATAGTCTCAAACATAAAAATGTACTTTAGGTTGGAACTTTTGCATCCATGTTATATGACATTTTCCTGTGATTGCAATTTTTGCCTGTTATTATCTTGTCAAATCGTCATTATTATGTGTCATTTCGCGTCTAAACAAAATCGTCAATCGACCAAAACTTCGCCTAAATCACCGAAAAACATGTCAGGGGAGTAGTATGCCAAGCGCATTAAGTTGCGCCTGACGCACTACTCCCGCGTTGCACGACTATACGCCGCGCACAACAATGATGTGTGGCACATAGTCTATGCATCACATGCTTTTCTTTGATTTGTTCATTGTGGTGGTCGATCATATGTTTGGTCTGTCTACATTCGCGGAAAAAAATGGTCATTTTAGTCTCGCCTAATTCATAAAAAAAATTCAGCATTTTCATGCCAGGTCAAGGTTATTTATAAAAAGTGCATCTAAAGTGGTCCTTGTAGAGTTAGAGTTGTCATGCATCTATACCTCTTCCCACTTTCTCCGTGCTGTTCAACTAATCTTCCCACTTTCTCCGTGCTGTTCAACTAATCTTCCCTATCAATCCTTCCCTAATATATTCAATTAATTTTAGACAAAAACTTACATTTTTTCAAAATTAATCCTACACCATATTCTATTCTACTCTTTTTCGAAAAGCATTTACTATGCATCATCATACACAACATTTAAAAAAAAACATTTTCAAAATTAATCCATCATCTTTTCCTAACAAAAGATAAGACAATGGATTCCTTTCGAAAAACGAATTTCGAAACTTTTAAGCCCATTCGAAACACCTTCATTTAATCCAATCCAACTATACATCCAATCCACTTGCTTTCATTCTAGGCACATATGTATTAGAGTCCATTTTGTATTCATATTAGGTCCATGTAATTTGAGTACATGCATTCATATTAGGCCCACTAGCATTAGAATCCATCTTATGTCCATATAAGTCTAGTCCATGTCAAAATCTAGGTCCATTTTCATCTTTATGTGAACCCTAGTCTATGTCAAACCCATTCCAAGTCTAATCCAGCTTTATTCTGATCCAATGTCAAGCCCATGTGCATATCCCGGTCTAATTCAAACCAATACAGGACTAAGTCCAAAATGAGGTCCATGTAAGGCCCAAACCATTTCCTAAGTCTATCTAGTCCATTATAAAAACTCATGTAGGACGATGTCAAAACCCCTTGCCTTAGCGAAGCTAGTCACCCTTCAGAGCATAACGATACTTTAATTCCTCGTAAATTTATAAATTTTATAAACAAATTTTAATGTGTATTTCTTTCTCCCTTCCTCTTCAGCCTTCGCTCCTCCTCTTCCTTCGTTCGACCGGAGCGCTAACCACTGGCCCGCCAGGACCAGCCTAGCCAACTGGTCGCCGCCCTCGTTGCTGCACGTCCCTCCCTCCTCTTCTTTGTTGGTTATTTCTTCCTTCTCAAGTTTTAATTTTAATGCAAAGTTTGTATTTTTAAGGGTGTGTTTCAATATGATTATCTTTAAAAGTTATTGTTTGATGATTTAAATGTGATTCTAAGATTATATAATTTATGTAATGAAATAATAAAAATTCAGATTTACTTATTATGTTTGAATTTAGATTTTAATTATGAAAGAATGGATTTTTAGGGTTTTATGAGTTGGAAAATCATATTAGTATATTATAGTTTATGAATTGAATATTCTTACGATTTCAAGTATGTTTAAAAAGAGTTTTAGTATATAATATGTTGATGGAAATTTAAAAAGAGTATTGGTGTTGGAGTTTCTATGTTTTAAACATGAATTTTAATGGTTTTTGACAACTAGTGTAGGAATATTATACTAGGAGGTTGTAATAAGTAAGTTTTAATGATGGGAAAGATTTTAAATACTTTTAAAAAGGGTTTAAAGTATTTATTATTGTTGTAAATTTATAAAGGATTATTGTGGATTCATATTAGTTGCTTTAGGCGGAGAATTCTCTTTAGGCGCCTTTTAATGTTGTGGAAGCGACCTATCGATTTGTCTACACAAGGTACGTACATACCTATGTATTAGTATCATGTCTTAAGGACAAGAATTATGTACTATCATGTATAGGGAACTATTATTAGTTCATATGTGATTTCTATTAAATTGAATTTCATGTTTTATGTTGTTGTGTGAAACATGTTGGTTACGATTTTTACATTATGTTTAAGTGAAAGATTGTTGCAAGCATATGGGATTTGGGAACTTTACTATATTAATTGATATGAGGGATTAATATATATGTTGGTTTGTATCATGATTGAATCATGTTGTTCCCTTTGGATTATTTAATTACTTTTATCAGGCCTGTTGGCCTTATTTGGTAAGTTGATTATTACCTGTTAAAGGTTGGTTGGTTGTTGACTTGGTTCAATGAATAAACTAAGGTTACGAATTAAAGTTGGAATTAATCTTGGGTTGTTAAGTTGTTGTTGATCACCTTATCTAATTGTAACATATAAAAATGGAAGTTTATGATTCTTTAATTTGATGATTATATGATTTGTCTTACTTATGCGTATTAACAAGTAAATAAATTATTAAGCATGTAAAGTGAAACGCGAATAGCAATAGATTTAGACTTATGTACGTCTGAAGTGTTGAACATGTATGAGTTGGAGTACATGGTATTAAACCATGACTCTTCTTGGGACCGGATTGATCACCATGTCCTATAAATTTTTATTTTAAAGGTTCCTCGATATCCTAGGTCATGGGAATACAAAGTCGCTTTCGTATTTCATCTTCTAGATTGAAGATTAGTTTTGGTTTGGACAACTCATTTTATTGACTATTCCATCTAAATTAATTAATCTATTAGTTGTGAAGTTTAGTTCCGTAAAAGTAGTCTCAATGTTATCTTATTATTATTTGTCCCTACTTAATTATTATTTATTAGTATCATGTTAGGATATTTTATTTATTTATTTAGTATGTAGTACTCAGCTTTGCTGTTTACAGCTTTGTGTGTATATGTTGATCATGGTTATGCCTTATTGATCCTATGATGACCCGTTTGGTGAGCAGTCTCTAGGGATCAATAGTGCATAGTCATTTACAAGTTTGAAGATGATGCATCATCGGTTCGGGATTGGAGATCTTGTGTTGACTATTTATTATATATGACTTTACACTTTTTGTAGTTGACTTTTACTATTGTCGTTGACTTTGACTTTTGTTGGTTTGACTTTTAGAGTTGATTTTTTGGTTGACTAAGTTTTATTTCTAAAGTTTATTTATTATGTTTTTCGCAACAAAATTCTGAATAAGACGATACGTCGTTATCACATGGGACATAATACTTTGATAATTCTCTAAGTTTTATATTTAAAAGGGTATTTTGCAAAATAGAGAATTGTCTGGGTGTTACAGGCACTCTTTGACTTAGCTAAGCTAGTCACCTTTAACACCATAACTACAACCCTTGACTTAGCGAATCTAGTCACCTTTAAGACTATAACGACACTCCTTGACTTAGCTAACCTAGGCATCCTCAAGACCATAATGCACTAGTAGAATAAATGCTTATTGCTGCGGTTATTAACTGGCCTATTGCAGCGGTTTTGGCCGCGCAGCAATTAAGGGGGCAGCAATAGGTTATTATTATATTGCTGCGATTTTAAACCGCAACAATATTTGAACATATTGCTGCGGTTTCTAGGTAAAATCGCAGCAATATATTTATTTTATATCAGTTTCATAAAGCATATTGCTGCAGTTTTTGGGTAAAAACCGCAGCAATATGTTGTATTTAATAATAAAAAATAGGCATATTGCTACGGTTCCTAGCCAAAACCGCAGCAATAGGTACAGGTGTAAGCCAAAAAATTTTTTTTTTTGTATTTTACCATTAAATTCGAAAGACAAAAATTTGTTACAAATATCAAACAATACAAACTAGAAGTAAGGGTCGAAATTCTCAAACAAAAAAAGCAAAAAAATTATGGCAGAAAAATAACAAAAAAATAAAAACCTCCAACATAATATCAATTCTAAAAAATAAAATAAGAATCAAAATAATAACAAAAAATCAGAAACTTCCAAACAAAACCTGACTATAAAACATAAAAAAGGAAAAAAAAAATGAAAAAAAAACTCTAATCGGAATGATAGTCGCCCAGATCTGACGAGCATCGGGATTTCAAGCGTCGACCACCGAGACTAGCAGTTGGTGGTTGTTAAACTAACGTTCGCTCGACCACTGAGATTTCAGGCGTCGGCGTCGGCGTCGGCGTGCGACCACCGAGACAGATCTTAAGATCTGGCGTGTTGTGGTGGCTGAGATTAGCAGCGATGAACATGAGACGAAAGAGGATGAAAGGGTGTTGCGTGTGGTTGAGATGAGCGGCGACGAAAGGAGACGAACATGCATGTTGGGTGTTGCTTTCCCAGTTTCAGGCGACGAACAGGAGAAGATGAGGCGACGAACATGAGAGGAGCCGTGAAATATGAGAGGAGGAGAGAGAGATCGATCAGTCGTGAGGAGAGAGAGAGATATATGAGCCGTGAGGAGAGAGAGAGATATGAGTCGTGAAACATGAGAGAAGAGAGATATTTGCCGTGAAACTGATGGATGAGAGTGAAACCCTAGATTGGTCCTTTTATAGTAATTCTAGAAGTCTATTGCTGCGGTTTTTAGAAGGAACCGCAGCAATTGGTCAAAATAATATTTTTTTATATTATTTTAATATATTGCTGCGGGTTTGCCGGAAACCGCAACAATATATTTGGTCAAATAGTCAAAAAAATTTCTGTTGAAAACATATTGCTGCGATTTTCGGCCGAAACCGCAGCAATATGGTTATTTTATATTTTTTCTTTTGACGTGATATATTGCTGCATATAGGTAAAACCACATCAATAAGCAATTATTCTACTAGTGACGGCACCCCTTGACTTAGCGAAGCTAATCACCCTTAAGACTATAACGGCACCCCTTGTTTAGCTAAGCTAGTGACGCTTAAGACTATAACGACAACCCTTGACTTAGCTAGTCACACTTAAAACCATAACGACACCCCTTGACTTAGATAAGATAGTCACCCTTAAGACCATAACGACACCCCTTGACATAGCTAACACTAGTGGAAAAAAGCTCATCTGATGCAGTCAAAATCGGGCTTACTGATGTGGTATTGGTCCACATTAGATGGGACCGCAGCAGCTACCAAAAGAAAATTGATGCTGTTAAAACCGCATCAGTATGGTAAGAATCTGATTCGGTTTTCAAGAATGACCGCATCAGATTGTGTGTTTTTTGAAAAATAAAAGAAAAGTTCAGCAGCAAAACAAAACTACAGCAACAAAACATATTAAAATTACAGCAACGAAAATCGAACAAACAAAACAGCAACGATACAGCAGCGAAACAAAACAAATCCAACAAACACAATTCATAACTCCAACAAACTTATACAAACGAAATTAAATGAAAAAAAAAAATAAAGAAGAAACTAAAAACGAGAATTAAACGAAATTAAACCTAGGTCTAGAATAACATGAAATAACATGAATATAATCACCACAAAAATTGATAAAATCAACTAAAAAACAAAAAAAAACCGTGATGTGTGGGTGATGGTCGGTGTTTCGAGGTAATGGCTTCTAGATCTGGGCGCCGTTGAAGACCAGGATGCGGTCGTTTCCCTTCGTGGTTGGTTGCATTGGCGTTAGCGTTGGCGGTGTGTCGTTAGGGTTTCGTGGAGGATGTGGCTTGGCGTTGGCGTTGGCGGTGGTGTTTGAGAACGACAGAGAAGAGAGTAGGATGTGTAGTGGTGGTGTTTGAGAATAAGAGAACGAGAGAACAAGAGAGGAGCGAGGAGAGAGGAGAGAGGAGTGAGGGCGCCGTGAATGAGAAAGAGAGGGGGATTAGGGTTGAGTGAGGAGAGAGGGGGATTAGGGTTGAGTTAAATGGGTTATGTGGGCTGGAGTTGTAAGGGAGGGAAATAGGCCTCGAGTTTTCTTAAGAAAATCTGATGCGGTCCTAGGAACCGCATCAGATTCTTAAAAAACGCATCAGTTTTATTAATCTGAGGCGGTCCACAAGAGGACCGCATCAGATTTTCCTTCCAGCTTTCCTTCCCATTTTTTAATTGATTTTCTGATGCGGTTTTATCAAAACCGCATCCGTTACTAAGTGACAGATGAGGTTTTTTCCACCAGTGTAAGCTAGTCACTCTTAAGACCATAACGGCACCGTTCGATTTAGCTAAGCTAGTCACCCTAAAGACCATAACGACACCCTTTGACTTAGCTAAGCTAGTCATCCTTAATACCATGACAGCACCCTTCGACTTAGCCAAGCTAGTCACCCTTAAGACCATAACGAGACCCTTAAGCTAGTCATCCTCAAGACCACAACGACACCCATCAACCTAACAAAGCTAATCATCCAATAAGTCCATAAACGCAATCCATTAAGTCTAGTGAAACTAATATAAAAGCCCAATCATTCATTTCAGTCTGCTTGCATAGTCCAGTCCATGTCTGCATTTGCATATAGTTAAGCCTGTGTCTCCATCATGGTCAATCCCATACAATTCCAATAATCATACCTATTCGCATTTCCACTTTCATTTTCATTGCTTATCTCTCTTTTTTTTTCCATTTCTCCATCACTCATTTCCATTTCTCAAAATTTATGGGGTCCATTCGATTTCTGTTCAGGACACGTCATGATATTATAACTTGGGAACTTCCAATAAAGAGGCAACAAGGTTGACCTACTCCTAGACTCGTCAAGCGCATCCTAACATTTTTAGACGAATCTTCCGAAACTTCTGAATCATCATCCGAGATGGGAGACGCTATTTAATAGCTCATTACCATCATGGCTCAACTCCAACTGATGAATTCTCGTCTCGAGGAACAAGATAAAGATATTAAGACACTGAGAGAGAAACTAACTAAAGAGGAAGGGTATGATGACACTCCACCACCACTACCACCACCTCTTGTCAAGTCCGACACAGATTTGAGGTTCAAAAAACTCTAGCAATTGATCCAGTCAAAACCTACACTCGAGAGTAAGGATCATGGCCATGACATTATTAATCCTAAACTGAGGAACAAGCTCCCTAAAAAGGTAACATTGGGTGACCTTCCAAAATTCAAGGGGGTCGAAGACCCAGATGATCATCTGGGAGCTTTGTCTCCATCTCTATGGCTCTCAAGGAAATGAGAAAGAACCTGTTTGCTTATGTCTTTCCCTTAACCTTGGATGCACATCCATCCAAGTGCATCTGATCACTAAACAAAACCAAGCTGAATGACTGGGACTACATCAGAGAGGAGTTCCACAAACAATACAAATATAATACTCAACTTCCCACTGGCCTTCGTGAGTTGGAGTTAACTAAACAGAAATCCAACGAAGACTCATCACCTTCCTTAACAGATGGAGGGAAAAAGCTGCAAAAATGACTAACAGCCATCTCAAGAGGATCAAGTCCGACTGGTGATCCGTAACTTGTAGCCCAAGTATGGGGATCATATTAATTCCAACCCTTAAAGTCTTTCCCGAAGCTCTATAAGGTAGACTTGCTGATTGGGGAAGAGGAACAAGCCAACAAGAACAAGGGTTCCAACAACAACTCTTTCAAGAAGAGTAGTAATAGCAACCCTTCTAGTTCTAACGTCAATGCCCTAACTACTGAAAAGTGAGGTTATCAAGGGGCTCAAAGGACATTCACCCCATTGGGCATGACCTTAGAAGAAGCCTTCACTAGGCTTCATGCAAAAGGAGCACTTCAACTTATTAGCCCTACTCCAGACCCTACTCATGAGAAAAGATCCAGTAAATGGAATCCTAATGCCTACTGCAAGTATCATCAAGGAAATGAGCATATGACATCACACTCCTGGACTTTAAAGCATCATCTGCAGGATATGGTTGAAGATGGTACAATGCCGACTCCGCCTGCAAAAAAAGTCAACAACAGCAGCAACCCATTGGGCAGTGCCTATATAATACCGAGGCTTAGTCATTTAGCGTTAGTTTTCTAGGTTGATTCAGAGAGTTCCTCCACTAGCTATTTCATTTCCTTTCCCGTTGAGTCTATGTCCTTTAGGACTATAATGTTTACTAGCCTTGTTTCATTCATTAAAAAAATAATCGCATTTTCATTTTCATTAGCCTTCCATCATTTTATTTATGCTTCTAATTCAATGATGAAACTTAAATCACCCAACAAACTTGACTAATAATAATAATAATAATAAAAAGAGACCAAAAAAAATGGAAAAAAGAAAGAAACATAAAAAGTGGACATACTTTAGATAAGGAGTTATTCCCCTCGTCCCTCCATCATGCATAAACCATCATCGATCATAAACCAAACAATTCCTTTAACATCAGAGCTCCACAAATAACCTTCAAATCCTTACAATACCTTAACAATAGCTTTTGTGGAAGCCTTACTACACAAAAAAAAAAACCAATGCCAGGAAAAATAAAAAGGTAAAAAGAAATTCAAAGTGCGAAAGAAAAGAAAGCAAAAGAAAATGCACAGGACAAAATAAAGAGCCAAAGGCAAATAAATAAACAGTCAAGTTAGGAGGCTTGCACACAAGCTCTACCCCTCCTTCAATCCTTCAATCCATCAAAATCATGGCCTAAATACATGATCCTTACATTAGCCAAACCAATTAAACCTTCATCTAAACCTCAAGTGTTAAACTCTTCAACCTTTCAATCCTAACTCCTTCTTTAAGGTATGTCAATGCCCGCTAGGCTGAAAACTCGAAAGAGCGGCCTAGGCAAAAATTAGAGCATAACAATAATAACAAGAAGAAGAAGAAGAAGAAGAAATCAGATCGATAATTATGAATGGTCTCATTCCGCAAGGAGACGTAGGAATTATCATCTCAAGGTCTAACCGCTTAAATAAAAAATAAGTTAGTCATGGTATAATGATTTACTTTCTAGAATTCTGGTGCATATTCTTTCTAGATCCCGACATAGACTCGAGTCTGTATCTAGCCTCGTTAAAACCTTTTCCCACCTACATTCATTGGAGTCACAAATTTAAACCTTTCGGTTTTTTCACCAAGTACCCCTGAGTTTTCAAAAAATTCACCTGGTACCCTCCATGTTTTCAAAATTCACCAGGTACCCCTAACTTTCAAACTAATACACGGGGTACCCTTAAATGCCCTTGATGACTAACGGCGTTAACCGCAGTTAGTCATTAACCCTAATCACATCTAATTAGCCCTAATTAACCTAACTAAATCTAACCCTAACCCTTAATTTCAAACTTTAACCCTAACCCTAACCCCACTACTACCCAACCACCACCCCCTCCCCTCCACCCACCCCACCCTACCCCTGCAGCCCCACCCTACCCCTGCAACCCCAACCCCCACCACAACCACCCACCCCTCCCCCACCCCTCAACCTCGCCAGCCCCCCCTCCCCCACCCATTGGATTTCTCACCCTACCACTACGTCTCCACACCACCACCACATCGCCCCCACACCACCACAACTGTGCGCACCACCTCTAGTGCACCGCCGCCCTTCGAACACTAGGAACCTACACCAACACACGCCTCTTTCCTTCGCTCTCTTCTCGGCTTCGAAACGTTATGCTCTGCTTCTCCCTCCCCTTTTTGCTGCTCGCGCTGTGACACTGTTGGCCTACGGTCCGGCGCCGTTGTCGAAGCTCAGTTCTCCCCCTTCCTTGCTATGTGTTTCTTCCCTAAAAATCGAATGGGTGATGGGCCTGTTGGGCGGCGCGGGGGTGGGGGAGAGGGGTCGCGGGGGTGGGCGTGGGGGAGGGGGGCATCGCGAGGGTGGTGAGGGGGCTGCGATAGGTGGGGGAGGGTGGGGGATGGGGGCAGGGGTGGTGGGAGGGTGGGGGATGGGGTGGTTAGGGTTAGGGTTGGGTTTAGGGTTAGGGTTAGGTTTAGGGTTAGGGTTTAGGGTTAGGATTAGATGTTAATTAGGGTTAATGACTAATGGCGGTTAATGCCGTTAGTCATTAAGTGCATTTAAGGGTACCCCGTGTATTAGTTTCAAACTTAGGGATACCTAGTGAATTTTGAAAATATGGAGGGTACCAGGTGATTTTTTTCAAAACTCGGGGGTACATGGTGAAAAAACCGTAAACCTTTTTATTTTTCAATCCAAACTCTTCTTTTCCCCGAAGGAGTCTCCGACAATTCCATGGTTTCTGACGATATTTGACTTTGGCTATATCAACTTTCCGAAGAAGAATACCCATCAATAACTTTCAACGTTCAAGACAGTTCAACTACATTACCATATCAGATCAAGTACATGCCAAATTCAAGACATGGTCACCCAAAGTGGTGGCTTCCTATGTGGTGGCCGGTTCCTCCAATCTAAATCACTCCTGAAAAGTTATAATTTGCGGACCTCGTTTATGGACCCCAATTATTTACTAAAAATAGTTTTCGAAAACTATTCTATTCATTTCTGATCATTCTATCTTTCGACATATCTATACCTCCTAGCCTTGCGAAATCATGACCTTGCATTCATTTCATACATCATAGCCTTGCAAAATCCTGACCTGACCTTGCATTGCATTGCATACATTCTAGTCTTACATAACCCTGACCTTGCATTACGTGTCATACCTTAGCTTTTCATAACCTTAATCCTTGCATAGCGTTTTATGCATCCTTAGAGAGTCTAAGTTTGCATCTTTGCATCATCATTATGTGGTTAACTAAATTGTTTGCACTTATCTGCTAACATCTTCTTCTACAGGTAATCAGATTGCTTGTGGTAATTGTCTTGCATACTAACTTTGTTTTGTAGAGACTCGTGTATATAGATTAGTTCTAAACAGCAGAGCGTTTAGAATGGTTCTTCGCAACAAAATTAAATTTATAAATCATTCACTAACTCTAACAAATAGATAGGGAAAGTAAGGGTGGAACCCACAGAGATTGCATTATTATCTTAAACCAATTGTTTACTTATATAAATGACTATTATTATATAAATATGGGGGGAATTTGGATATCACTTCTATACTAAAATTGTTAAACTAAAATATGACTATATAAATTGCACGAAATAAATTCGATTTTAAAAATATAATAAAGAAGCTAATAGGAGACATGTAACCTTCTATAGATATTGGGTATAATCATTGATTCATTCGACTAGCTAGGATAGATTGGTTAACTATATAACCCATTGAAAGCAAGTAGATTACTAGCTAGTTTTATCTTTCGTACTCGTTAAATCCCGTGAAAGCACGCAAATTTAATCCTAATCAAGCTAAATTAATCCAACCATGAAAGCATGTATCAAATTATCAAACTTGACATCATTAGAAACACCAAACAACTGAACCCAAATTAACTTGTAAGCTGCAACTAATAGAATTCAGTTATTACACAAGATTCTAGCAATTATAATTAGACCAGAAAGATGCAACTTAATTAAAACTACAATTAATCTAGCAATGGAAACATGAAATAATTTAGGTGATCAAACTAAATCAATAAACATGAATCAAAAGCCAGATAATAAATCTTGTATAAATACCCAAAAGAAACTAATCGTTTATAACATAAACAAAAACGTAATCTCATAAACCCATATATCAAATAGTCAATTACATGTTCCTACTAGTGTAAACTACTCTAAATTAGACATGAAAACAAAGAAAATAGACAGAAGAGAGTAAAGAAAACTCATTAGAGACGAATTTTCGGACTGAAATTTCGCCGCCATTGTTTCGTCCTCCATCGTTTATCTTTTGCGCCCCTTCTCCTTCATCTGGTTCTCCCATCTCTCTACTGCCGCCTCCTCTCCTATTGTTCTTTGTATGGGTTTTTTTATTCCAAGTCCAACCTCCTTCTTTTTCTCCTGGATGTTGTGTCAACTTAGGATATGTGAAACCCCCTCTGACTTTTCTTTTCTTTCTTTATGAAATACTTGGGCCTTCAGCCCCTTTTTGCTTTAATGTTGGTGCGTACGTGTTAGGGTTGGAGCTCGCTGGGTTGTACATGGGCCATTAATATTCAACTCAACACAATTGCATCAATATGGTCTGCTTCTCTATAATGTAATTCGACCCAGTAAACAGATGAAGTAGCTCTTGCTTTCTTCTAAGAAGTTTTAAGTTTCGATCTCAGATTTCCGTAGCCACTTGAATCGTCTCGTTTTGACTCCGTATGAGTGAGATATGACCAAAATACTATATCAGCCATGCAGAATTAGTAATATTCGAATTCAGTGCATCTTTCCGAACTCTATTCAAATAGGTTATCACTAAATAATTAATAAAGACACAAATTTATCTTTTAAACAATAAAAATAATTATCAAGTGATTAAACAGAAATATACTAAAAGTATAATATTTAACCCATATAACTCAATAGACGACACTAAAAGTATTGTATTAGAAGGTAAAAATAGGTATAAATAGGCACTTATCACATGCTCATCCCGGGTAGGTGAATAAAAACACGCCTACATGCTACCCCTCAATTTAACACATATCTTGAAGGCGACGTAGACCAATTAGGTGTACTAGCTCTTAAAATTGCTTTGTTGGTATGCCTTTGTAAGTAGGTCGGCTAAATTGTCGCATGATTGAACTTGTGTGACATTGAATGTTCCTTCCTTCTCAAATCGTGGGCGGAAAAGAATTTGGGCTCGATATGCTTTGTTCTATCACCTTTGAGCCTTCTTTAATTTCTGCAATGCAAGCGGTATTATCTTCATGGATAATAGTTGGAACTTCTTGTGTCTCTGTTATACCACTTTCCCTGAGTATGTGAGGTCAAAGATCTCAACCATACACATTCTCTACCAGCTTCATAAAGTGCGATTTCTTTTAATTTAGCTTGATTTGATGAAATAATTGTTAGCGTCTTTTTTGTTGACTTCCAAGTGATTTTTGTATTTCTGTAGCTAAAAAGATAACCCGTTTGTGATTTTTCTTTGAGTGGATCTAAAATGTAGCCTACATTAGCATCTCCTACTAGGGTAAGATTTCCGTCTTGTGAATAGAATAATCATATACTCGTTGTCCCACATATATAGTTTAGTAAGTGTTTTATTACATTCCAGTGATTGTTTATAGGTTCAGAGCTGTAACTAGCTAATAAATTGACCTAGAATGCAACGTATGATTCTGGCATGGATGGATAAATACATTAAGGCTCCAATAGCACTTAGGTATGGTATTCTGGGACCGAGTATATCCTCGCCTTACCCTCAAGGGTGGAAAAGATCTTCATCCATTTTTAAGCGACGAACAACCATAGATGAACTCAATAATGGATGTGATTTGTCCAAATAGAACCTTTTTAACACTTTCTCGGCATAATTGGATTAGTGAACAAGGATCCCAACCTTTAGGTGTCCAATTTCTGATCCGAGACAAAATTTGTTCTTCCAAAGATCTTTCATCTCAAATTCCTTCATCATCCATTTAGCGGTTTCTTCGAATTCATTGGGTGTCCTGATGATAATTAAGTCATCAACATATACCGCAATTATAACAAACCCATTTTTGGTTTGTTTGATGAAGACACATGGACAAATTTAGTCGTTCTTGTAGCCTCGATTCATGATGTATGTGAGACGATTATACCCCATCTTTATTATTTTAATTCGTAGAACAATTTTTTCAATTTTATGTAATGTATCTTCCAAGGTTTTGACCTTGAGGATTCAGGTAATTCAAGTCCTTTTGGGACTCTTATGTAGATATCAGTGTCAAGTGACCCATAGAGATATGTTGTCACGACATCCATGAGGCGCGTGTGTAGTCCTTTGCATGTAGATAGAATTATGAGGAATCTTATAGTCGTGGCATCTACCACTGGTGAGATGTTTCCTCATAGTCAATTCCAGGTCTCTAGGAGAAACCTTGGACTACATCTTTCGCATGAACACCTATTTATACCTAATGTGTTTTAGTCCCTTTGGGGACTGGGCTATAAGGCCGAACACTTCTCATTTTCTGAGAGATTTTAATTCTACCTGAATGACCTCTTTCCATTTAGGCCAATCACTCCTTCGTCGACATTCATCCACTGATCTTGGTTGGGTATCCTTAATATCAGTGGTGATTTCTGTGGCAATTGAATATGCAAATATTTCATAAATGGGGGTTTTACCCTGTCCCATTGCTTTCTAGAATGGACAAATTTATTGCAATTTTGTGATTGTCGGTGCTCACATTTTCACGCTCCTCCTCATATGTAACATTTGATTCTTTGAGTTCATTTTGGTGGTTAATGATGTTTTTGTCATTTGACAATTGTTCCACTATAGAAGAGTCATCTATTTTGTCATTACTTGTTTCCTTTCTTCTAGACTTTCTCGATTTCAAATCTTTGGCCCCGAGTGGTCTTCCATGCCTTTTACGTGTTGTAGCTTCATTTGCAAGTTCTTTTTCTATTTTTTTCTCTTGGGATTTAATCCCATGCAGGAGCATTCACAGCCGGTATATGTGATTTTATCACTTCTCTTGAATCAGTGAATGCATCTAACAATTGATTAGCAATGTTTTGCAAGTGTATGATTTTGTGCATATCTTGCTCACACATGTTTGAATCTTTGATTAAGATATGATAAATATTTGGCATTCCATGAAATTTCATTCCAACATGGGCCTACTTTATCTCCCCCTAAGGAATTGGGAAAATTGTCTCATCAAAGTGATAATCGGCGAACCTAGTGGTGAAAAGGTCACCAGTTGCGGTCCTAGATATTTTATGATGGACGGTGATTCAAATCCAACATAGATTACCAACCTTCTGTGTGGACCCATCTTAATACATTATGGTGGTGTTGTGGTAACGTAAACTGAACACCAAAAAATTTCACTAGTAGAATAATTACTTATTGATGCGATTTTACCCATACGCAGTAATAAACCACATTAAAAGAAAAAAAAATCGAAATTAACCTATTGTTGCGGTTTTGGGTGGAAACCGCAGCAATAGATGTCAACGGGAAATTTTAAAATAGTTTGACTAGTTTGACCAAATCTATTCCTGCAATTCCCACCCAAAATCGCAGCAATAGATTAAAGTATTAATATTTTATTCTATTGATACGGTTTACTCAAAAAGCATAGCAATAAAAAGACCAAATATTATATAAAAATATTTGAGTTGCACCTCCCTCAATAAACCCTAAATCTAACCCTTGCCTCCCTCACTTTTCCCTCTCAATCCTCCTCCCTCTCTCTCATGGCATATTTCAATCCTCTCAGCCTCTCTTCATATATATATATATATATATATATCTCTTTTTTTCCTTCTTTTTTTGTCGCAATTTTTTTGATTTGGTTAGATCATTTTTATTGCTTGTGATTATAACTCATTGTCGGTGATTTTGAATTGAATTTTAGCATAATGAGCCATTACAATTGGCCGCGAAGCCATTGCTAATGAAATTAAAACTCCCATCTTCGACATGGGACATGTTATACTACATGTTGTGGCTTTACTACGACTAAGGTCGAGCGCTAAGCATGATCTATCCCCACTACAATTAGTGGTTGGAAAGGAACCTATCCTTCTTGCCTACATACACTAGTAGAATAATTGCTTATTGCGGTGGTCATAAGGTGGCCTATTGCCGCAGTTTTAACCACGCCGCAATTAAGCGCCTAGCAATAGGTAATTACCTATTAATGTTGCGATTTTTAACCGCATCAATACTTCAACTTATTACTGCTGTTGCTTCCTAGAACCGCAGCAATATGCATTTTTTTAATATTAAAAATGGGAACCTATTGCTGCGGTCTTGGCCCAAAACCGTAGCAATAGGCTTACGTAAAAATATAAAAAAAAAACTTTTGTTTTTATTGTTTTCTGGTGAATTTAAGTGATCTGAAATCAGCAATAGAATGAAAAAAAGGATCGTGGGTAAGAGTATGGAAGTAATTAAACAATGACACAATATCCATCATCAAAAAAGGATCGTGCCATATACATGAAATCGGGGAAAACAGAGAGAGAAAAATTACAGTATTTCAACAATGCACCATAAAAACAATCAAAGATCTAACTGGATCTATGCTTCTGCTAGACTATTTTGTGTGCGAATATGGACTACTAGATGTTCCATGTCTATCCCAATTGACATACAATAGTCTTTAAAAGTGCGGGATGTGAATTCTCAGGCATTATCAAGTTGGATTTTCTTTATAAGATAGTTTGGAAATTGAGCCCTTAGACGCATAATTTGTATGAGTAGTTTTGCAAAAGCAACATTCCTTGTTGATAGGAGACTAAAGTGAGACCGCATCAACACTAGAAAATATCTGAATGGTCCACATGAGGGGTAACTTGTCCCGAAAATATCTCCTTGGATTCTTTCTAGGAATGCAAGATTCTCACTTTCAAGTTTATTTTTAGGTCTTATGATGAATTTGCCAAGAGAATAAGCCATGCAATATTCTTATTTGATTATGGGGCTCGTATAATTTTCAACGGATGCCCATTTGAGCTTCGAGCAATTTTCGTCATCATGCTTGGTCTTGGGTGACCCAAGTGATCATGCTACAAAGTGAATATTTCTTGGTTTCTACCTTATGGCGAGACACCAAATTTGTTTCAGCAGGACTAATATAAGTAAAATACAGTTGTAAGGGGTATGCTCGCATCCTTTCAAGGATTATTTTCTTTCCAGCATCATATTTGGTGATGCACATGTACTTTGTGTTTTTGTTAATGGTTTCAATATGGTAACTATAGGCGTGTTTTTCTTTTCATACGCGGGATGAGCGCGTATTTGACTAACTCATTGTAAAGGTTTTATTGAAAACATTTTTGAAGTCGTCAACAAGTCTTTAAAGGAATACTCATAAACCTAATTGGATGTAGTTAAATCATATGGACAACTTAGGGTCTTATCCAATATAGATTTTCCCGTCCTGACTCCATAGATCGTCAATGAACCGTAGACTGAGTTCAGGGGTGAGGGTACATACACGATCCGGAACTATGTCACCCATTGCTGGCCTCTACTTAATATCGATTCATGTCACTTTTATGCAATACAATAACCATAAAATTTTTCATGCACCTTAAAAGATAATATAGTCTAGGTTGGTTCAAGAAACATAAAAGACTATTTTTAGTGGTATGTTATTATGCTATCAAATTACAGGGTTCCTAAGAGGTTGTCCATATTATCTGATTAATATTAGAATAGTTCTTTAGGCCTTTCATTAGTAAAAATAACATGTGGGTGATGAAAGCATTAACACGACAATCATAACATCATTAATGCATATGAATAAGAAATAAAAAGGAGAAAAGGGATTAGAATGTATAATAGAACGATTTTATATTAAAGATCTACACCATGAAAGAAATAGCTAGTAACTTTAGTGTAAAAATAGGAAATTCATTCAAATACCATCAGGATTATACCGTCGCTTGGGTTTGAAAAATTGACAACCTTCAGGGCGAGCAATCGTGAAGCCAGAAAATCTAAACATGTGTATAAATAATGTATGTGTTTTTATGTTTGAAAAGCAAGAAAGTATGAGTTTTGTATAGAGGTTTTGTAGAGAGGTCTCGTAAAATATGGAAGTCATAGTGTAAAAGTCGAGTGTTAAGTGTGGAAAACCGTTTTAAAATTATACAAAAATCAAGACCTATTTATAGAGAAAAGGAAATTGTGCTTCACGCGCCAGCTGCACCAGGCGCAAGAGGTCGTGTGACGCACAATGATAACGTGCATCTGACACATCATGCCCAATCAGCTTCGTACATGTTGTACGCGTTTTCGAAAAGATAGAAAAGAATCACGCGCGTCACCAGAGGTATGCGCTAAGAGCAAGACTATGTGTGACACATAATGCCATGTGTCAAGTGTAGATTGGTGCACCTAACACAGGTGGACAATGGTGCGCCTAGCACACGGTCGTGCATGCCCCTTGCTAGCCTTTTTAGGTGATGTGTTTTAAATTTTTTTTTCTTTTGACACCGAAAATCCGATTTTAATGATGAAAATGTCTTTGAAAATGATTAAAATGTCTTTTTTATCAATTTGTTTAAACTAAATTATCTTCACTTTCTACACAAACTTTCCAAAATACCCCTACTGTCCTCTCAAAGCATATGACCTCATTTATTGCTTTACACAATTCTAAGGAACATTTATTTTCTTTTGATTTTGCTTAAAGAAAAAAGAAAATAAAGACTAAAAGTATCGAAAAAGCATTTCATTAAATACATTTTTTTTTGGAAATCCTACTACTCTAACTATTTTTTCTAATTTCCATGAAAAATAAGAAGTGAGCACTAAATTATGAGATGGAGGGAGTATCTGGATTGGGCTGAAGTACTAAACTGGATTTTTTTTTAGAAAATCCCAATCCATAGCCCAATAGGTCTATCACTTCAACCCTTCCCTAATACCTTAACAGCACTTAATTCCTCGTTTCCCAAATCTATTAGGTTGTTGTTGTGTTTAATTTATTTTATCGAAAAACTAGAGCTTTAAACAATCGAATTTTCGATCGGATCCAATCTAAAGTATGAAAATTCGAATTGGACTGGATTGGATTCAAACTCTAATCGTTTTGGATTCGGATTGGAAAATTGAAATCCAAATGTTGTTTGGATCGGATTGGATTAGCCCCTAATCCACCGTGCATCAAACTTTCACCCCTAGCTAGATCCACCGGTGGTGAGGACGTGGCATGGAATGGTGACTGAGCGTGGGATAGAGGTGAAGTCGAGGATGAGGATGAGGAGTAGAGAGTTAAGCTAGGTTTTGATCTGCCATTATACATCATGTCTTCTCTATTACAAGAGAGAGGATAGAGGATAGAGGACAGAGAAGAGAGGAAACAACATGCAAAGGACGAAAGACATGGAAAGAGAATAGAAAGAAAACATCGTGTGGCTCAGATGGAACAACACATGAAGGGATGAGATTTTTCAATTTTATGAACAATAAATTACGGGCATTTAAGACTCAAAACACTATTCAAATGAACAGCAGGCCATCTTCCAACTTCTAAAGGGTTATGAATTATGGAAGATCGTAAAGTTGCTTTTATGTATGCTTTTTAAGTCCGAGTATCAGTATGACATGGTCGTATTCATAGCAATTGCAGTACACGGCAAAGAACAAGTTAACTTTAGAAATAGTACATGACAAAGAACAAAGGACATCGGTAAGGCATGTCATCATGCAAATTATGCCAGTTAAGGTTACAACAATTAGCTTTGGAACTAGTAGCTCTCATTGAAAATTGCTGCCATAATTTTAAAAAATAAAATATGGTACCTGTATGTTTCATTTCGGTGCAAAGAAATCTAGCTACTTCTTTCATCATTTGCTTGTACATAGTCTCAAAAGCTTTTTTCCCTTTTTTTTCACAGTTAAAGCATAAAGACAAAACATAATTTCCATGAATAATAACAAAAAAGGTAGCAGGTAGCTCTACCATTACAGCTATTTTGCGGCCAAAAGTTTTCCTCACTCTTTATAGTGTTAGCCGCCCATCCAGATGCAGAGGCCGTCCATTTAGGCGGTAAGTTTAACGGAATTTCTCGTTCATGTAGGCGGCTTTAAATTCAAGGTCTTTGTCGGCCTTCATTAAGGTGGCGCGACTTGCTTGACAAGGGCCGAGCCGATACCACCAGTTAATTACTTTGTCGTCGCTTGCTACTGATGGAAGGAACCTCCTCGTCCCTACTCCTTTTATTATTATACGGAATTTGCCGACCCAATCGAATTTTTACATTATTCATCTACCATCCTTTCACTATCTATCGTGATTTTCACATAAGGAAAAATATAGTCATGTGAGGTCTTGCTACACTCAAATCGATATGTACTTTTAAGATATTAAATTTTATTTTTTTTTACTAAAAACTAATTAAAGATATTAAGAGTTAAAGTTATGCATTGACAAGCATGACAACTCGATTATTGCAATAGAAAAAGAACAGAGGAAGTAAATGACAACTAAACCAAAACCAGTAAAATGGACACCCCTTTACATTTTATTGCTCCTTTACTTTATGAAGAAGTACCATTAAGACCTGGATGGACACCCCTTACAACCTGAAGCAGACTGTTAAGCTGGCTTCCATAACGTGTGTTTGGTACCAGCACACAAGCAGACCCCCTTTTTTTTAACCTTTTTTTTAAAAAAAATGAATTTAAATTTTGGCACGTATGAATAATATAAGTCATCTATAAAAAATTAAGGATTTTAGAGAATTCCTAACCATTAAGAAGAGTATAATCCAAGAACAATTATAAACACTCATAAAAACATTAAATTAATTTAATCTATGAATTAAAAACTTAGAGCCGAAAAGAGGATTCTTACCAATTTGCAATGTGATTCATGAGGTGTATTCTTACGAATCTACAAAGATGCCTTGAATATGGGTAATATTTACAGGAATTTACCCCTGGCCATAAGTTTTGGCACGGAGAAAGCTAGGCATTCTCATCTCCATCATCTCTCTCAAAATTCTAGGTAATCAATTTCCACAAGTTTTGAAGGAATGTTGCAATTTGCAAACATTTTCAAGGAATGAATGTCGTTTGCTCTTTTGGTTTGTTCCACACCAAACTGACGGACAGGCAAAATCCCTTAAACTACACCCAAATGAAACCCTGTCCAAATTAACATCATTGGCAAATATTTAAAGCAAAATGGAAAGGCACCGTCAATTCCAAGCTATCGAGTATTATTAATTGCCAAGTAATTCAGGGGAGGAGAAGTAGAACTCGATTGTTCATCACATTGTGGATATGAGCAGTAGGGGAAAAAAGAAAGAAAGGAATGGAAATGAGGAAGAAAGGACGGGGAGAATGGTGCATGCGTGGGCAAGCGAGAAATGAGGAAGAATGGAAAAAGAGAAATGCCACATGGAAAAAGATAATGCGAGCAAAGAGGCCTTTTGATGAACCACGTAACAAGTGCGTGATTCCCTTATGAACAATGGATTTTACCTATCTTTGTGACTCAAATACATGTTGGTTTCAACAGTAAGCCATCTTTTAAAAGGGATATTATCTCTGATGACCCTGACATATAAGTCTTTTTCCTAAATAACCCCGAAATATTCACCCCTATCGCGGATAACCCTAAACTTGTATTTTGTCATTAGACTTCACGAAATGGCTAATTGGTGTTAACTGTTTTTAAACAAAAATAATTGTAATGGGTTTTGAGACAATGGAGAAGAGATAGAAGAATGATTGTGGGACCCAAAAGATTGATGATGGGGATGTGGGTTTTAATGGAGTGAAGACTGAAAATGGGTTTTGAGAATTACTTCAAGAGATATTGTTTTTGGAGAGAAATTGGAATGCACACAAGGAATTGTTTTAAATATTATTTATTCTTTTTTAAGAAATAGATTTTTCTAGAGCTATTTATACTACTAAGTCAATATTTTTTTCTTCTAGATTCATGTTTTCATTTTTCTTCCTCCTAAGTTGTATCCTACGTTTAAAATAAGATTTTTCTTCGTACTAAGCTCTAACCTGCTCAAAGAAAAACTCGGATATCAATTATGAGTTTGGTGTTGGGACGCAATTCACAATTTTCACATGTTTTACTTTGTTCTTGCTAAATTTTTCTCTCATTCCTCTTTTTTGTGTCCCTCTTTCACCAAGTCACCTAAAAAATTTCATTCAAATCAAAGGTTCGATTGGAACCAAAAGCTCTGCTCCACAATTCTAAAAAAATTACAAATTGATGACTTCAACATTTTCTACTCTGTGATCATTCTGATTTTTCATCCATTAGAATACTAAACGGACATTATATTGTTTCCGTATTTTTGTCTTGTTCTTCCACACAGGTTATCAAGCACCTGCTAAAGAATAAATATGATATTAAATAGCTCCATTTAATCGTAAGATAAGTATATAAATATGAATCTTATTTTAAAGTATATTTTGAGCTGAATCCAATAGTCTAGGCATTATAATTGTCTACTTTATATAATTGAAGTTACGATGGATTTGTATAATACGATGATCCCTCTTAGTTTATTGAGAACCAAACTCTATCTTTTAACTATTTAAAACTCTAATTTATCCATTTTAATTATTCTAAAATTATAATATTAAATATATTATGTGACACGACAATCCTATATGAAAACGATAAAAAAATAATAAACCAAATTCTATACCGATATCAAGGATATTCTAAATGATTACCCATATAATCTATACAAATACTAATACATATCAACAAATTCAATAACTAACATTTTTTCATGCGTTTTTTTAACTTCATAAACACAACAATTTGGGAAAAAATTATCACACATGTAGATCTTGGTCGAAAATAGAATGATCATACTTATGATACATTGATGTTTGCTTTGGTGTAGCTAACGATTCTTTTACTCTAATAGTATATGAAAACAAATCAAAAAAATTCAATGTATGTACAGTTTTCAAGGATATACCAATAGATTACCCATATAATAACAAAAATATCTCTCTGTATTTTTTTAGCTAGCTCACATGGTATTATGCACAAATCCACAACCTTTTAGACGGGGATATTATGTCATATGACTTTGACATATATGTCTTTTTTTCTAAATAACCCCGACATTTTTATCCCTATTTCGGAAAATCCTAAACTTGTATTTTGTCATTAAAATTGACGGAATGCATAACATCGTTAACTTTTTTTTGAAATAAAAACAATTAGGACTTTTAAAAATAAAAATAAAAACTCAAAGTACATGTTTCTCTTTATTGTTCTTTATCTCTATCCCTCTTTTGTTCTTCATTTCTACACCACCACCACCACCACCATGACCACCACCATGACCACCACCATAGCATTACCTACATATCTCTCCTCACTTCTTTCTCAAGCTCGACGTGTTTGCCATAATAGCCCAATTTTGAGCAATTTTCTTATTCAAAGTTATTTATGGTGCTCGAGCAAAGTCTTAAGGAACAATGGTACTGTCATTTTTGGGTTATTTTTCTGGAAATACTTATTTATAAAAAAAAGGACTAAATTACCTTTTAAAGTCTAGATCTGGAAAAACTTGTCATTTTTTGTGAAGCAATCTGAAATTCTTTGACAAAAATGAAGCTTGAAAGTGAATAATTGAGGTTTGGATAACTTGGAAAAAGAAAGAGAAAATCTGGAGCATGAAAGTGATTATTTGGGTTTTGTTGGGTCAGGGGTGAAAAAACAATTCCTTGTGTGCATTCCAATTTCTCTCCAAAAACAATACCTCTTGAAGTAATTCTCAAAAACCCACTTTCAGTCTTCACTCCATTAAAACCCACATCCCTATCATCAATCTTTTGGGTCCCACAATCATTCATCTATCTCTTCTCCACTGTTTCTAGCTTCAGTTTTGGACCTCTTTTCTCCAGAGAGAATAGTTGCCCAGCTTTCGCCTTTTTATGGTCAAGAGTGGTGCTATTTTCCAGTGATTTTCGACGCTTTCTCCCTCTGACTCTTCTTCTTCCTCCCCTAATTTCCTATCAATTGTTGTTGGTTAGGGTTTTATGAGGTGATATGGTGACGAAGTCAGGGTAAGAATTCGAAGGAAAAGTTGTCGAGGGTTGGGGTGGTGGCTTCGGGGTTAGCGTGGGATTTCGGTGGATCTTACCATGGTTTTCGATGGGAAAGTGGTAGTTTCAAACCTAGGTGGGTTTTGATTTGGGTAGGATTTCAAAGAAGAGAATGAGGTAAGTGAGTTGGGCTATCTAAAAAAATACAAAATTATTTTTGTTTAAAAACAGTTAACACCAATTAGGCATTTTGTGAAGTATAATGACAAAATACAAGTTTAGGGTTATCCGCGATAGGGGTGAATATTTCAGGGTTATTTAGGAAAAAGGCTTATATGTTAGGGTCATTAGAGATAATATCCCTTTAAAAAGATGGCTTACTGTTGAAACCAACATGTATTTGAGTCACAAAGATAGGTAAAGTCCATTGTTCATAAGGGAATCACGCACTTGTTACATGGTTCATCAAAAGGCCTCTTTGCTCGCATTATCTTTTTCCACGTGGCATTTCTCTTTTTCCATTCTTCCTCATTTCTCCCTTGCCCACGCATCATTCTCCCTGTCCTTTCTTTCTTTTACGAGCCTTTTTTTTAATAATTTTATTTAAAAAGAATTGTGGGGACCTTAAGGGTTTCTCACAAATTCAACAAACACGCCTCCTCATTTCACGCCTACCTATCTTCTCTCTCCTCATTTCACTCTCCTCATTTCACTCTCCTCTCATCTTCACGCCTAGCTTCTCATAGTTTTGATGCAAATCTTGGTGCAACAATTTGAGTCTTCCTCTTTCGCTGGTCTTCTACCGCTTCTTTCCTCTCTCTTCTGTCGTCGTCGTCGTCGCAAAGTCTTCGTCGGCGTTCGAACGCCAAGCGAACGAAAACCGGCCACTACAACCCAGTAACTACTCAAATTCACTCCTACCTCTCTCGATCTACTCTCTCTCTCTCTCCCTTCTCTTCATCTCCTCGTTTCCGCCCCTTTTCACCGGCGTTCGTATCCACCGGCGTGCGTTCGTTTTCACCGGCGTTCGTTCATCTCCACTGACGCCGTCGTGTTGGCCGTCGTTCGTGTTGCCAGTCCACACCATCTTCCGCACCAACATTTCATAAGTTAGGGTTTCAAGATCTAATGTCATTTTCTCATTTTTTTCAATTTTTTTTTTATTAATTCTATGTATCTCTAATGTATTTATGTATATCTATTTCTTTTATCCTTTTCGTTTTTGTTTTTTCATTTTTCCTTATTAGCTCTGTTTTCATTTTTTTATATATTTTGTAATTAAGATTTGTAAAATATTATTTTTATTGAATATATGATGGTTCGAGGTTCAAGATACTTAGAAATTTGATTATGATAGGTTAACTTCATAATGAAGTAGTTTTTGTTATTATATATAAATGTCAGTTTGTGATTTTGTTATAATTTTATCAATTTGGAATTGATTTTGTGTCAATTTGACATTAAAAAGCAAAAAAAATAGTTTTTTTTGGTCTAAAAGGGTTGTGTTTTTAAACTAAAAATGCAGCCCTTCACTTGAAGAAGGGCTGCGTTTTTAGTCCAAAAACGCAGCCCTTTTAGACCAAAAAGGGTTGCATTTGTGTGTAAAACCGCATCCCTTCCTTTATGATGAAGGGCTGCTATGGAAAGGGCTTGTCAAAAAGCGCAGCCCTAAGGGCCTTTTTAACCGCAGCCCTTCCTTTTTTTCCACTAGTGTGATAAGATTTTTTATCTTATCTATTTTGGTTGCTACTATCGACAAAATTTATAGTAAACCTGGGACACCCAAGACTATTACTTACTCATTGCTCATTTACAAATCTCCATATAGCAAAATTCTACTTTGTTTTTAA
Organism: Beta vulgaris subsp. vulgaris; assembly: GCF_026745355.1. NCBI lineage: Eukaryota > Viridiplantae > Streptophyta > Magnoliopsida > Caryophyllales > Amaranthaceae > Beta > Beta vulgaris. The sequence continues at coordinate 30,772,713 of NC_079203.1, read as the reverse complement.
TCAATGTAGCTCATTTGCCCAAATGAGCAAACCTTATCAAATGGCAAACACTTATAGTCATCTGAAAAAGTGAGCAAACACTTTAATTTTGCCCAAATGAGCATAAGTGTCTTCTCATTTTGAAACTACAATATTGATTTAGTGCATATATTGTTGGCATTTTTTAAATTTTGAGGAATGTAATAAGCATTTTGGATATATTTTAGAAAAAAAAAAGAGTTTTTAGGAAACTTAATTTAATTTATATTAACTAATATTTTCTCCATTTTATATAACTTACAACGTTCCTCTTTACATAAGGACCAATGTGTTTTAAGAAAAGAACTTCATATGCCAGGAGAGAGGAAGAGAGAATATATTGCAAAATATATACCTGCACGTAATAGCGAAATGCTAAAATGAAAACGTTGCAAGTAAAAAAAAAAAATTATCAAGAATAAGTCAACATTTAAGCTATCCGCTAAAAACAAGTCAACCTTTTGATTATCCTTGAACAAGTCAACCTTTTGATTATCTTTGAACAAGTCAGCCTTTTGATTATCCTTGAACAAGTCAGCCTTTAATATCAATTAATTTTAACAAGTCCTTGCTTATTGTTAACTTATTTGACCGCTTAAATATGATATGTGTAACTCTTAACAAGGATGAGAGAGAAAACAAAAAAAAAATTAAAAATTACAAAAAAGAAAGAATAAAGTTATATTGTTTTATAATTTAAGGCCTTGTTTGGTTGACATCCAATTGCCTAGGAATTGCAAGTTTTCAGAAATTGCAAGTATAAGTAGATGTTTGTTTAACTAGAGCATAGGAAGTGGAACTTCCTAGGAAGTTCTACTTCCCACATAATGGGGAAAGTTGCTTACCTAGTTCCCTCAAGGTAAGTGTCACTTCCCATGGGAATTTCATCTTCCCATAGCCTACCAAACAATTTTGCTTACTTCATAGGAAGTGAAATTTCATGGGAAGTGAAAAATCAAGGGAAGATCAACTTCCCAAGTGCAACCAAACGAGACCTAACTTGTTTGAAATTGATAGGTATTAAACGTACACTTAGTTTAATAAATAATCAAAAGATGACTTATTTTTAGCTGACGGGACAAAGGTTAACGTATTATGAACAATTATTCTTTTAAAAAAAAATTGGAGTATGTCCAAATATCCGACATAATTTTGTAATTTCTCCAAGGGCCAAAATATAGACCATATGGGGCATCAATTAGGCTCGGGTCGGATCACAGTTTGGCCAACCATGAGCTTGTCATGTTAACCAGAAGCCCCTTCTTCATTTCCCTCATCCCCAAATTTAACTCTTTCAAACAAAACCCTAATCTCTACACCACTGACACCAGCGTAAAAGAAAAAAAAGCTTGAAACTTCAACTAAAAAGATGAGAGATTAAACATTTCGTAGTAATTTTTTCACATTTTTGTTCGATCTGAAGCATACCCGCAAAGCAAATCTCATAAATCTCCAAAAATGGCGCACATTTCTCGTTTAAAGTTGCATAATTTGAAACCTAGGGTTTATTCAGGGTTTTACACTCTCTCGAGCAGATCATCCCTCAATTCGATCAAAAACTTCTGTTCAACAAGTTCCATTGATGACCCATCTCAGGAATCTCTCTCCTCAAATGATCAAACCCAAAAGTTACCCGATAAATCAGAGAAATCTGAGCTGGGCATTGTTCAAACCCAAATAATACCCGAAGAAAAACAGAAATTTGAGGTGGGTATTGTTGCCGAAGGTGAAAATGTGCAGAAACAGAGGAGTAAAAGAGGTAAGCATCGTAACCCAGAAAAATTAGAGGATTTAATTTGTAGAATGATGGCAAGTAGAGATTGGACAACTCGTTTACAGAACTCAATTCGTAATTTAGTGCCTCAATTTGATCAAAATCTTGTATTGAATGTAATTGAGAATGCTAGGAGTTCGGAGCATTCGCTTCAGTTCTTCCGGTGGGTCGAGCGGTCGGGTTTATTTAAGCATGATAGGGAGACTCACATGAAAATTATTGAGAGATTGGGCCGAGCTTCGAAAGTTAATCATGCTAGGTGTATTTTAATGGATATGCCTAGTAAAAGTGTGGAATGGGATGAGGATATGTTTGTTGTTTTGATTGATAGTTATGGTAGGAATGGCATTGTTCAGGAGTCAGTGAAGATTTTTCAGCAGATGAAGGAAATGGGTGTTGAGAGGAGTGTCAAATCGTATGATGCTTTGTTTAAGGCGATATTGCGACGTGGGAGGTATATGATGGCGAAGAGGTATTATAATAAGATGTTGGGGGAAGGGATTGCCCCGACGAAGCATACTTTTAATTTGTTGCTGTGGGGTTTTTTTCTTTGTCAGAAGGTGGAGACTGCTAATAGATTTTATGAGGATATGAGTAGCAGAGGGATTATGCCTGATGTGGTTACTTATAACACGATGATTAATGGGTTTTATAGGTTGAAGAAGTTGGAAGAGGCTGAGAAGTTTTTTATAGAGATGAAAGGTAGGAATATAGCGCCGACTGTTATTAGCTATACGACTATGATTAAGGGGTATGTATCAATGGGAAAGGTGGATGATGCACTTAGAATGTTTGAGGAGATGAAGGGTTTCGGTATCAACCCTAATGCTCTCACCTACACGACGCTTTTGCCTGGTCTCTGTGATGCTATGAAAATGTCTGATGTACAAATGATCTTGAATGAGATGGTGGAGAGACATACCCCTCCAAAGGATAACTCAGTCTTTATTAAGTTGTTGAACTGCCAGTGCGAATCAGGTAACTTGGATGCAGCTGCTGATGTGCTTAAAGCAATGATAAGGCTAAGCATTCCAACAGAGGCTGGACACTATGGAGTCTTAATTGAGAACTTCTGTAATGCCAAGGTATACGATCGAGCTGTGAAATTGGTGGATAAACTAATTGAGAAAGATATAATACTGAGGCCTCAAAGTACCCTGGATATGCAGCCTACTTCCTATAACGGCATCATCGAATATCTTTGTAACAATGGCCAGACAGAAAAAGCGGAAATACTTTTCAGGCAGCTGATGAAAAAGGGTGTTCAGGACCCAGTTGCTTTCAATAATTTGATACGTGGGCATTCGAGAGAACACAACCCTGAAGGCGCATTTGAAATGTTGAATATCATGATTCGGAGAGGGGTTTCATCAGAAGCAGATGCTTACAGATTACTCATCCATAGTTTCTTGGAGAAAGGTGAACCAGCGGATGCAAAAACAGTGCTTGATAGTATGATCGAGAATGACCACTTGCCCGACTCAGCTTTGTTCAGGACAGTTATGGAAGGTCTCTTCAAAGATGAAAGGGTGCAAACTGCGAGTCGTGTGATGAAGACTATGCTGGAGAAGGGAGTGACGGAAAATATGGACCTAGCTACTAAGATTCTTGAGGCTCTATTCATGAGAGGTCATGTTGAGGAAGCCCTTGGAAGAATTGAGCTACTTATGCAGAGTGGATGTGCACCTGAAATTGACAAGCTTTTATCAGTTCTTAGTCAGAAAGGGAAGACAATTGCTGCCCTTAAACTTCTAGATTTTGCTCTAGAGAGAGATTTTACATTGGACTTTTCCAGTTATGATCAGGTGTTAGATGCCCTTTTATCTGCCGGGAAGACCCTGAATGCTTACTCAATCTTGTGCAAAATTTCAATGAAAGGAGGGGGTTTGACTGATCAGAAGAGCTTTAAGAGCCTAATTAAGACCCTGAATGAAGAAGGAAACACGAAACAAGCTGATGTTTTGTCAAGAATGATGACGGGTGATAAAAGTCTCAGTTCGAAGAAAGGGAAGAAACAAGAGATCCTAGCTTAGAACTGACCCTTTTTTAGTTCTGCATTTGTTTTGTAGATTGAAGCTGGACTTTGATATCCCCTTCCAAATTTTTCAGGGAGTAATAATTCCAGTGAGATGATGTGTACCTTATACTCGCTTTTATCAATTTTTTGTTTTGATTTTGTGGGTTGATAGAACAAGCAAATTTTAGCCTTATAATTCATTTTTTTGAGCTTGCTCTTGATGTTGACTAGATTAATTTTCAGCGTTTCTTTTCATGTGCCCCTTTGTCAAAATATAGCTATTTCTCCAGCTATAGAAATTTTCAGGAGGGTCTGTTTTTTCTCCTCCAGTGGCTTAAAAAAAAAAAAGGAAGGAATCAAGGTCAGTGCTTAAGACAAAGAATCATTCAACTTTATTTCCTATACTTGTTCAATATGTTCATTCCTACTTTCGTCACGGATTCAAGTTCATCTGGTTTTGCTTGCTATGGGCCAGCAAATATCCATTCAAAGGGAAAAAAAAAACTCGAGTGAAGTTGGTTGTTCACTTGTTCTTGCCTGAACGCCTCTGGCAATAATATGCCATTAAAGAGGGGATGTGACCACTGAGAAAACAACGTCAGTGTGAGAGTTGAGAATGACAGAGGGCAACATTTTATTACCACAAAATGACCAACTCTGTGATACTGTAATGTTTGATGAAACATAGAGTCCAGCCAAGAGCTGCTTACTCTGTTTTTCGAAGCAATTTAAACATTTCGAATCATGGCTCATATATGAGACATTATATGTTAACATCTGTTTCCAAAAGTAAAAATGTTAATGATGCAATCTCCTGATTTAGCTACCAAAGATTGCTTGACCAACTTGATGCAATCTCAATGAAGAGATGAGAATCAAGAATTGATAAACCAGAGAAAATTTGACAAGGAAGAAAAGGAATTCTCAAGGATTATATCAATTATAAGTAACAATATATAGAAATTTAGAGAGAGAACTTAGAGCCAAGGAAATGGGAGATCTGTATATATTTTCTGAATGCCTTTCTTATAGTGTATCTAGCTCTATGTATAGATCCTTCTCATTGAAATATCTGCTGACACAGCTTAATTAAATAAAAAGAAAATGTAAATAACTGAATCAAAATAACGGAATGTAACCAATTTGTAAGGGAATATTCAGAGCATCTTATTCCTCCTTGTCTTCTTGTGCCTAGCTCCCCCTTTCTTACTGTCAGCTCAATTCCTTCCATTCTGCTGATGCTTGCATCAATGCCCCCTTCTTGGGTTGATCCTTGACCCCAAGGATCAAAAGTGGGATATGTTTATTCAATCTGAGTAGCATCCACCCAGGTAGCATCCACCCAGGTAGCATCCACCCAGGTAGCATCCTCTGGAGATGAATCAGACCATTGAACCAACCACTGAACTACAACATGATTAGCCTTCTTGATGCTCCTTTTATCAATGACTGTTGTGGGATGTGTGGCAGGATGTAGGTGAGGGATATGAAGAGAAGAGGGATTAATAATATGGGTGGGTGGTCAGCCGTTATGTTTCTTTAACTGGGACACATGAAAAGTGGGGTGGATTTTTGAGAAGTTAGGGAGTTATAGTGTGTAGGCTACCTCACCAGTCCTCTTAATGACCATGTAAGGGCCATAGTACTTAGGTCCAGGCTTCTGGTTAGGCCTATGCACCAATGAATGTTGATGGTAAGGTTGTAATTTTAGATATACCCAATCTCCAACCTTTAATACTCTTTCACTCCTCTTCTTATCCGCCCGCTGCTTCATTCTGTCCCTTGCTTTAGCAAGATGCTCTTTTAGAAGAACAATAGTAGCTTCTCTCTTCTGTATGCTCCTATCAACACTCTCCGCTGCTATAGATCCAGCTAGATAGGGCATGTGGTGCAGTGGTGGCTGCCCATAAAGTATTTCATAAGGGGTTGTGTGAGAAGCTGAATGATAAGTAGTGTTATACCAGAATTCTGCTAGTGGCAGACATCTAGCCCACTCTTGGGGTGTGTCACAACACATACACCTGAGGTAATTTTCAAGGCATCTATTCAACACTTCAGACCGCCCATCTGTTTGTGGATGGTAAGTAGTTGAAAGATGATGTTGTACTCCTTGAATTTTCATCAATTCACTCCAAAATGTACTGATAAAAACTTTGTCACGATATGAAATTATGGATTTAGGGAATCCATGGAGCTTATATATGAAGTCCATATAAGCCTGAGCTACCTTGATAGCAGTGAATGCGTGGGATAAGGGAATGAAATGGGTATACTTACTCAACCTGTCAATAACTACCAGAATGACATTTTTCCCCAAGGAATTTGGAAGACCCTATATAAAATCCATAGTGACTTCTTCCCACACTCTTTCAGGGATTGCCAGAGGTTGTAAGAGACCAGGGGACGCAGATTGATCATATTTGCATCTTTGACAGATCAAACAATGCTTAATGTGGTGTGCGACATTTTTCTTCATGCCAGGCCAGTGAAATAAACTTTTAATTCTCCTTAGAGTAGCTTTAATCCCAGAATGACCCCCTGTGTTAGAGTTATGCATCCACTCCATAATCTTCACCTTTAGAGCAGTACTATGCCCAATTACCAACCTTCCCTTCTTTCTAAGCAGGTCTCCTACCTAAGTAAAGTGAGGATGAGAGTTAGGATCAACTTGTAATTCAGCAATGAGCTTTTGTACGTTGGGATCTTCCTTTATACCTCCTAGATTTCTTCCAAGAGGGAAGAGTGAAGTGTGGATATCATCATATTCATGATCTCAGCTCCAGAGACTCGAGATAAGGCATCAACAACTTTATTTTCACTGCCACACGTATATAATCAAGGCCTGCTAGTTTTGCCGTCAATTTCTGTTGGAATGGAGTGACAATCTTATGCTCAAGCATATATTTTAGGCTTTGCTCATCAGTTATGATTGTAAATGGCAGCGACATAAGATAGTGTTGCCATTTCTTTATTGCATATACAATAGCCAAGAGTTCTCTCTCAGAAGCAGAGAGATGCAAATTTCTCTGATAGAGCTTTGCTTATAAAAGCAATTGGGTGGCCCCCTCGCATCAGCACATCTCCAATGCCTGTCCCAGAGGTATCCGTTTCAATAACAAAAGGCTGGTGAAAATTAGGAAGAGCCAACACAGGAGGGGAAGACATGGCTTGCTTGAGTGTTTCAAAAACTATAGTAGCTTCTTCACGCCAAGAAAAGGCATCCTTCTTCAATAGATTAGTGAGAGGCCTACAAATTTTGCCATAGTCTCTCACAAACCTTCTATAGTAGCCAGTCAGGCCTAGAAAACCCCTTAACTGTTTCAAGGTCCTTGGTTGAGGCCATGATAATACAGCATGCATTTTATCATCTTTAGTTCTCACTCCTTCAGATATGATATGCCCAAGATAATTGATTCTAGTATAACCAAATGAACATTTCTTGGCATTAGCATGTAAAACATAGGTCCTCATCACTTCCAAGGTTATCTGCAAATGGTTAATGTGCTCCTCCCAAGTAGGACTATAAACTAATATATCGTAAAAAAAACAATATGAACTTCCTTAATAAGGCTTGAATACATGATTCATGAGTGATTGAAAAGTTGAAGATGCATTGGTTAGGCCAAAGGGCATTACCAAGTACTCAAAGTGCCCAAAATGGGTCTTGAAGACGGACTTGTGAATATCATCAGGATGCATGCATTCTGATCTGATGGTATCCAGCCTTTAAATCAATCTTAGAAAAGAAAATGGTACCTTGCAATTCATCGAATAATTCTTCTATTATTGGTATTGGAAATTTATCCTTCAATGTAGCCTTGCTGAGTGATCTATAGTCCACATACATCCTCCACCCTCCATCTTTATTTTTTACCAAAACTACTGGGGATGCAAACGAACTATTGATATCCCTGATTACCCCTTGTTCTTGTAATTCATGCACCAGCTCCTCAATCACATCCTTCTGCAATACAGGATATCTATATGGTCTGAGGTCGATTGATTGTGTTCCTTCCTTGAGAGGGATTCTATGGTCAAATCCTTCTTTGTCAGGTGGCATCCCTATTGGTGTTTCAAACACATCAGCAAAATCCTGGAGAAGAGACTTAATATCAGGGTGTGTCTCCTCAAGTTCCACATATGAGCAGAAGATAACTGTGGGCTCCACTCCATGGTTGGAGTTACCACCTGCATCATGGATAACTCCCCAGTTTGTTGTACTAGCTTCATCAACTGGTCTGGTTGAATTTCTATCAACCTTTGTTTTTTAGGTAGGTCCCCTCAGTTTTACCTTCCTACCTTCTACCTTAAACTCCATGGTTAAATTCTTAAAATCCCATAGGACAGAGCCCAATTTAGAGAAAATACGTTGTATTCCCAATACTACATCACTACCACATACATAACGGTAGTAATAACAAATTTGCAGCAAATGGGTAACCTTGCATTTTCCACTCAAACCCTCAAGTTCCCATGTATAAGTAGAAGATAACTGTGGGCTCCACTCCATGGTTGGAGTTACCACCTGCATCATGGATAACTCCCTAGTTTGTTGTACCAACTTCATCCACTGATCTGGTTAAATTGCTATCAACCTTTTTTTTTTTTTTTTTCTGGTAGCTCCCCTCAGTTTTACCTTCCTACCTTCTACCTTAAACTCCATGGTTAAATTATTAAAATCCCATAGGATAGAGCCCAATGTAGAAAACCATTGTATTCCCAATACTACATCACTATCACTTAAGGGTAGTAATAACAAATTTGCAGCAAATGGGTAACCTTGCATTTTTCACTCAAACCCGGCCCTCTAATCACAGCATCACATTTTAGTTGTCCTCCATCAGCCACCCTAACCCACATGGGTGAGACCTTTTCCACCTTGCAACTAAGTTTGAGAGTTGTGTTGGTATCAATGAAATTATGTGTACTTTCACTATCCAACAGGATATGGAGAGGTTTCTTCCCATATTGACCCATTAACCTCATGGTATTGAAATTACCTTGTCCATCCAGAGCTTGCAGTGATATTTGGACACACATTACTTCCTTCTACTCTCCTGTATCTCCTTCCCCTTTCTCCTCTATTTCTTCATCATCTTCCACCTTAATGTGAAATAGCTGAGGCTTCTTTCCCTTACATCTATGACCCACCTCATACTTCTCATCACACCAAAAAAAAGTCCCTTAGCTCTCTTGTCACTCATTTCTTTAGCAGTCAGGGTTTTCCTATTAGGGTTTGAAGTTTGGTTAAATTTTTGTTTGTGAATTTTGTGGGTTGGTGTTTGCTCCTCTCCAATTATTAGTGGATCCAAGTTGGTTGTAGGGTGTTTTGGGGTAGGTAATAAGGGAGGTAAAGGTTTGGGTTGTGTTTTTGGCTTTATGGCCTGGTGGACAGCTTCCTGTAATTTGGCTAAGCAGTGGGCTTGTTGGATGGTGGTAGGGTTAAACATCCTCACATCAAGTTGAATCACTTCCTCCAATCCTCCCAAATAACAACTCAATAAGTACTCCTGAGATAAATCTAACCTGCTAGCTAGATTTTCAAAAGTTAGTTTACCAGTTTTGACTTTTCACATTTATCGATGTAAAACTTTGAGTAATAATATCTCTAATCATGTATTTGCAAAAATTATAAAAATTTGAAATTTCAAAACTAAATATTGAGACAAATCAAATGATATCCCACATAATTATATTTCTCCTTACATATACACGAATGATGGTCAAAGTATTAAAGATGAATAGTGTTATAAGTCAAAGTGGGTAAACTAATAAAGGACTGAGGGAGTAACTAGGAGTAGTTACTACCGTTGACGGCCTAATATACAACTTTACACATTTGTTCTTTTTTTGTTTTTTTAAAAATTTGTTTAACAATTTTTGAAAAAATAATGGGGGTCTCGTGCCGCACAGGACCCCACGTTGGTCCGGCCCTACTTAACGATTGCTACAAGTTTATATATGTATATATCCAATACAGTATATATCACTTCTATATACTACTGTCAAAAAAACAGTTACTAGGGACTAATCTCATATTCTCCCCAACTAAGATCCTCCCCTATGTGGTATGTGCTTCCACACGTACTTTAGGAATATGATATCGCCGTTAACATGTTTTAGGAATATGATATCGTCGTTAACATGTTTTAGGAATATGATATCGCCGTTAACATGTTTTAGGAATATGACGTCGCCGTTAACATGTTTTAGGAACATGACATCGCCGTTAACATGTTTTAGGAACATGACATCGCCGTTAACATGTTTTAGGAACATGACATCGCTGTTAACATGTTTTAGGAATATGACATCGTCGTTAACATGTTTTAGGAATATGGCCCGTTAACATGTTTTGGGAACATGACATCGTGTTAACATGTTTTAGGAACATGACATCGTCGTTAACATGTTTTAGGAATATGACATCGCCGTTAACATGTTTTAGGAATATGACGGTTATTATTACAGTAATACTATAACATGTGTTATCAAAACACGTGATTTGAAAATCAAGAGAAGACATAGACTTCTATAGATCTTGGGTTCTGATAACATTCAATAAAAAAATCTTAAGATGATAATTTCTTGAAGGCAGTTAAGAATTTTTCATGAAAACACATATTTCATTGCACACAAGTTTTTGCAACACAAGCCACTAAACTAAAAGTTTGGGTTCAACTTTATTTATAAACTACGAGCCAACAAGTAAATTTCAATCCTAATAATTTTACGCCAGTAGCATTTTAGGCTTCATTTGGTTGGACAGAAAAAAAGTTCTGGTGACACTAATTACTTTATTTGTTTGGTTCTTTACATAAAGTTAAAGAGAAAAGGGAGAATAAAATGGAAGCGATAAGATGGATGAGAGAACGGAAAGAGAAAGATAAGGAATAAGGGAGAACATGTGGCATTCAATTCTTTAGGAAATGAAATATGTCCCACCGGCGTAGACTTATTTTCCGTCGTATTGGAAATTACTTCCTAAAAAATGTTTATGGCCCTGCCAAACACCCTCTTACTCCTTGTTTCATTCCCTCTTTCTTTTTCTTCTATATAGGAGTTGCTAACTTTTATTCAGTCTATGATCTCCATGAGAAGTCCTTGTTACATCAGAGCATTACACAATAAAGACTGATGTTTTAACCACCACCCCATGAACAAGAACTAATGAAAGCATAGAGACAAAAGGCTGAAACTGGACCGACCGACTAACAAGCATCCTGCAGAGCATGAGGCAATCACTGATTTAAGTGAAGCTGTGAAGGCATAAGTGGTGCAGAGCATGAGGCAATCACTGATTTATCATTTAAGTGAAGCTGTGAAGGCATAAAGTGGTGGGAGAAGCGATGGAGGTAAGATCGGAGCTAAGCGAGTTCCAAGTATGAGATCGGATTGGAGTTGGAGTGATTGTCACCTTGTTGAATGCTGCAGGAAGTGCAATCCTTGCAATTTAGAGGAGCAGTGCTGCAACAAGAAAATCTGGTCCTACAATTATGTCGACACTGATAGCAATCAACCCAGGGTGGGTATGCCATAAACATGATCGTTGATCAGAAGTACTACTGACTGTTAATATAATAGTGTCATGATTTAGATTTCAGAGAGTTATAGTTAAGATCCTTAGCCATTTGATTATAAAAGGATCCACAGAACTATGTTCATCCAAATTACAAAGATAAAACCTCTTATGACAAATTGTGAGTAACTGAGTTACACAATAAATTTTTTTTTTTTTTAAAAAAAAAGAGAAACCAGTGACGCTCTTTTTAAGTGGCGTTTCTATTACATCAAGACCGTTTAACTTTCCTATTCTATAGGTATCCTAAAATCTAGTTCACTGATATGGAATAGGAACGCCTTGATTCTTGTTGACAATAGCCATAGCTAAATACCGAGTACCCATCCCGATAGGAACCTTGTCTTTGGGGCCCTCCCAAAAAGGGGCTTCACCTTCGCCCACAAGACGCCAGTATCCTGCTCGCAGAATCTCTGCTTGCTCGTCTGTCGTGCAATTCTCTAATAAAGCTTCAATTCGAAAATTTATCCCCAGAAAACCCAACAACTGGGACTGAGTAATAGGACCGTGTACCGAAACATCTTCTGAAAAAATTGCAAAAGCAACTATTATAATGTAATTCGTCCATCGCACATTCTCATATGAGACTCTTATCATTTAATGTGGAGTCTACTTTTTATGAAATTAGTCAAAAGTGGTCTATTCAAGATTAAAAGTACCCCTTCTTTTAAGATTTTTTGTCAAATGCAGCCATTAAAGTGGTTACTTTGCTAATTGCGGCCCTTTCATTTCAATCTCTTCAATTGCAGCCTCAAATAAAACAAACTCTTTTAAGTTGCGGCCTAAAAGACGTGAAAATAGGTTGGGTTTGGGCTGCAACTTAAAAGAGTTTGGTTTATCTGAGGCTGCAATTAACAAAGTAGCCACTTTAAAGAGCTGCAATTAACAAAGTAGCCCTTTAAAGGGCTGCATTTGGCAAAAGATCCTAAATTCAAAAGTGACTTGTTTATGGTAAAAGCCTAAAAGATGACATATTTCACTTAAAAAGTGGCTTCTTTACCTCAAAAAGAGAGGTGGTCTTACCTTTAAAGGTAAAATGTAAAATGTATGGGAGAAGTTGTTCTTCGATTTTTTAAATCCCTAAGTTGACACTCTTAACTTCAATAGTTAAAGGGGATAGGAATAGAAAATGGGAAGATATTTCTTGACCTGAAGCCTCCTCAGCAGAGAGACGAATCGACTCAAAGTCAACATAAGCACTGAGATCTGCAGTTCCAGGGTCATCAAGAATATCAACAAACTTGTGTTTTCGAATTGCCTGCATAAGAAAAATCACAGATTAATAGTGGCTTGCGTCCAAATATGCCATGCATATGAGCAATGAAAATATCTCTCATGTTTATGTGTTGCTATTTACTTATCAATTCCACAGAGGAATTTGCAAATCATAAACGCTGGATTACCTATCATATTTATGTTGAAGACAAAAACTTTCCATCCAAAGACCAGTTTCACAATTAACAGGCGATTTATCAGGTTGAGACCTTCAGCACTCCAAAGTTTAAAGCATGAAAACAGAAAACTTCAATCTTAGTAGGTTATGGTTTTATTCGATTTCACAACCGTGGGTTCCATAACTAAAACCAAGCTAACCTTGGCTTCAGATTTAAAACAATACACTATTCCCTTCCAAATTATTGGTCTGTGTCATTTTTAAGAAAATGTGTTAAAATACTATGGGTATTTTAACAAAAGGTAGTAATGAACAATATATTCCCAATTTAGACATACAGATCCTCATGAATAAGGGTAGTGTGCGGAAGTTGGGAATTGAATTTTAATAAATGTGGTCTATTATTTTTGGAACACCCCAAAGTCGAGATGAGGCCAATGGTATTGAAATTAACACTTTTCTCCCTCTTAATTTCCACCCAATTGGGAGAAAGGCCTATAGGTTAAAAACAAAGTGAAGAAATGCATGGCTTTTGATGAAAGAACTGTGTTGATAGTCATATGGTCATACATACAGCTTTAGTCAAATCATATCATAATGATTCTTAAGGGATTTGTAATGTACCTGAAGACTGTCAGAAACTATTCCATTTAGACCATAGTCAATGATAAGTGCTCCGCCACCATCAGAACCTATTCTTGTAGAAATCAATTCAGTCAACTCCATAGCTTTTGGGCAAACCTCAATCTGATTGAGCTTGTCTATTTCCTCTTTCACAGCCCACTTGCAGCGCTTTGCCAGGAAAATCTGTGCAGGTGTATAAGTAGGCGAGAGAACAAAACGAAACCTAAACAATGATTATAAACAGAACATATAACTCTATACTGTAATGGGAATAAAATATACCATATAAGTAAAAAAAATTTGAAAACCTTACGCTGAATCCTCTTCTACGTCAACCATTTTCTCACAGAAGCCACGAGAAGCTCTCTGCAATAATCTCAACAATCAGAAAAGTGGAATGAATTTGTGTATAAGATGATATTTTAGAGAACCAATTGCTACGTGCAGATAACTGATAGAACTAATGAAAGATGAAGAAACAAATGCAGAACTACATGTCAAATAGACCTGCAAGAAGGATAATTATGAACAATTAATTTCTAATCCATGCTGGCTACATGAACTAGCTTTTCTAACTATACTAGACCGTCGGACTCAGCAGATATGTCACAACAGACCTATACCAGAGGAGCAAATGAAGATAAAATCACAGATATTCAATATTCAGCTCCAAGTCCAACACACTTAGCCACTCCTATGTCAGACGTGCATCTTACGCCTGAAGTGACATATTTGATTAGTCTTCGTAAAACTAAAAGCGATATACAACCATAACAGACATATCTAGTAAGCCTGGTATCTCCACTAATCCAAGTGAATATCAACAAGCACCTAAGATGCACTGCTAGTCAGTCGTCAATCTTTTTTTCTTGCTCAAATAGTTTTGGATACTATGTATATACCAAATGAAAAATATGGAAATATTATTCTCCTTTGTCACCATGGGAATTAGATCAGTCTCCTCTCGCATTCTTTAACAGCATCATTATTCTCAATTTTAATATTTTAATTCAATCCTAAGAAAGCAAAGTTTTTCCATTGGGCAGATCTTTACATTTCTGCAATCCAACTGTTTGAGTCAGACAGAGAGAACATTATGCAGAGGGGAAGGAAAGCCAGACAGATATACAAACTATAAGAAATAAGATATACAAGGCAGATGCATATGCTGACTCATAATGCAAAGCACTTTTCAGGTTCAATAACATCAACAAGTAAATAGATGAACTTTTCAGCCATTTTAACTGATAGAAAAGGTGCAACAGTTCATGTTGCCTAGTTAATGCAAATAAAAAATAGATAAAGTGACTTTTAATGGATGACAAGAACCGAACGTACAACAAACCTGAAACTGATGAACAGGTAGAGCATCATAAAATTCGTGGGCTATTATGATTGTTGGCACTGAAGAAAATGTAAAAAAGAAAGTTACACAAGCTCGACATTTTTTGGATAAGTTGCACAAGCTCAACTTGAAGTCTATTAAATGTCAAAAGCACAAGATGCATCCATTAGAGCAAACAAAAAACTTCCAGTTACTCTCAAGTCTCAAGCAGTTAGAGGCCCAGGCATTTGATCAGTTCAGACATTCGTTTACTTTCAAGTCATCTTACTATTTAAGACTTTATCAAAAGCACTAGGCCATCTTTTTCATTTCATTTTCTGACAGCTTATCCCCAATAACATGTGTCAATCCTCAGCACTATGTTTTACTTACTAAGCATCTTTGAGAAAAGTCACCCTAAATCCACTTGTTCAAAGGTAATCCACAAGATATTCCAAACATTAGACAGATGATATCTATAGAAATATCATGGGAGTTTATGAGGAAGGTACTGTACCACTGCATCATCTAGTTCCTGACCAACTTGTTTGACTGAATTCATGTTCAGTTAATTAGTGTTTTCGTTTTCTTTTTTCTTTCTGTTTCTCTGAGAGGGGTCCGGACTCCAGAGGGCTCTGGGATGTGTATTTTTCTCGCGCTAGAAACACAAAACCAAAATAAGTCACTCAAAACTCAGTAGTCAGTACTATCCATGGGCAAACTCTAAGAGGACAACAATTTCATGCAGTCAAAAGATTCGACAATAGAACTTTTATAATGTTGTATTAGATTGGTTTAGGGGGAGGGGTAATCTGGGTAGTACAATATAATTAGGTTAGCTTGGGGAGTAAGTAAATAACTTTATTAATAGGAGTTAGTGTTAAGGAGAGGATATCAAGAAAATATTGGAGAAGTTTATTTTAGTGGTTAGCTTTGGGAGTGTGTCAAGTCACTCGAAAACTTGATAATTATCCTTTTATTTTCTGTAATTTGCATTTCCATCAATCAAATATCATCATCTTCTTCCTTTATTTTTCTGCCAACATACCCACTTCATTACAAATATCAACCAGATGGATCTGTAATCCAGATAAACTTTCAAGCAAGCACAATGAACATAAGCTAGCTCATGAACCAAGCAAGCATAGCATTAGTCCAGAAGGAAAATATTAAGACATAACCCTAAAAGAAACTCATTACGCCAATGATTCCACACCTCCAGATGGAACATGCTCTAAAGCAGCATGCCATGATACAGAGTTTCCAGTTAGTCTGCTTATTGTCTTTAACTCACTGTCTGAAGATACGTTATCTTCATCCACGCACTTCAAATTGAGGTGCTGGAGTTCCTTTAGTGCAGGGCTGCACTCGACTAAGTGTATGTGCACGGATTCTGTGAAGTTTTTGAACTTAGATGCCCCCTGCATAAGAAAATCAAATGTTGATATTATAGATATGAAGAACCTTTGCCCGTCCGAAAAATTTTAAGGTCAGCGATACCATTGACTTACACGTAAAAGATCGACCATAAGGGTTCCCCTTCCTGGACCAAGCTCCACTAGATTAACTTTAGCAGGCCGCCCCATTTGTTCCCAGAGACACATGGCCCAAACACTAATCATCTATGAACAGGGAGCACAGACAAATAAATACTGCCAGTCCTTGCACAATTATGATATACAACATCTAGAGAGCTGTTATTGTTATCAGATTACCTCCCCAAACATCTGGCTGACTTCAGGAGAGGTGATAAAATCACCTTCTGCACCAAAGACATCACGATTCATGTAGTAACCAGCTTTTGGATTTGTGAGAACTTCCTCCATATACTCAGCCACCGAGATAGGACCTCCACGAAACTGCAAAGAGAAGAGTTGAATGATTATGTTAAAAATGTATCCACAATAAAACTGAAACTTCTACTGATATATTGTTGGAGGTGGTAATTTTGCAATGATTTACAAAGATGCCATTTTGAGGCACTAATGGATACACAATACTCTTTCCATTCCTTTTCATCTGTCACATTTCAACCTTTGACCACTAAATTCTCCTAATATATATCTATAAAAAATCTAAAAATATTATATCATGAAAATTAGTACTCTTAAAGTACTTTCATAATATTACATTTTTAATATTTGTCACCAATGCAGTATTAGGAGTAATTGATGGCCAAAGGTGGGTACAGAAAAACATAATATGAAAGCTAATTTGGATTCTAGAATAGAGGGAGAATTATTTTCCGAACAGATAAGGATAGCAGAGCATTGTGGTAGTCGGTTTGTTTGACTATTATGAGGGTTTGGTGGTTCCAAAGGTATAAAAGAATCTTTCAGGTGAGGGTCTCAGCTCACGCTTATACGTTTCTTGGAGTCATGATGTTTGTGTTTTCCGAATTGTGTTAGTTGTATACCATGAAGGAGTCACTCAAATTCCATTGGTTTTGTTTGATGACCCTTGATCCTCTCCATTGTACTATCTTAGTCTTTCTTTTTACGTCCATTTAGAAAGTTTCTTTCTTACCAAGGAAAAGGAAAAACAACGTTGTATTTACAGGAGTACAGTAATATTATCCGAATCAGTATAATGGGAAAATTTTCAACTTTGAATTACAACAGAGTACATCAAGTGCTTCATTGAACTGTAATTTACTTCTTACTACTTTTTTGCAAGTATTTAATTCGTCAGCTGACATTTTAATCAAGGTCTGACTGAAGCAATTTAGAGTTGCTGGGTACAGCTGAAAGAACCTCTTCGCAATTGTACAGATCATATTAACACCCACTGGCCCACCCTAGGCGAACCCTCAGTAGAGGAATTAGGGTAACGGGGTGGCTTGGTTATTTGAAAGAAGGACCTCTCTTCTTGAAGGAAGAAAGTTTAGTGCTGGATCTAATACAAGTCAAGTCTCAACAGAAAGCCTTTGTTTCTAAAATTTAGCACAAAACACTACACCTACATGCTAGAATCTTTTTCCTTGACTTTCTAAGGTCTAACCTTGATCCCTTCCGTAGATAAGGGACAAGGCCTCCATTAAAAGTTGAACATCATGCTCCAACAAAAGGATACATACTGTATTTATTTGTTCCCCAAAAATCTCAAGAAAAATATAGTAGCCAAAAGATAAGATTTACCAACAACCACAACCACAATCACGTCACTCTAGCCTCTCAGTATGATTTGGGAGGTCAAGATTATTCAAATGCAAAGCCTTGTCCCTCAGAAGGCACATCAATTTATAATCAACAAATTGTTTAGGAAAATCATCAAACAAGATCTCAATCATGAGTGCAAAAAGATATAGTTGTCAACTTCAGGAATTTCAAATTTATCCACATGTTATCTACCAAGCGTCTCATAAAAGATATACATCAAAACCTAACCTTATAGTAATAAGACTTCACTTAATACCAACCATATTAAAGAATTCCAATTTTCCAGTGTCCAAACTCCATAAATTCAATAAGATAACAATCATAGAAAATACCCATTGTCCACTTCAAGTCTTCAATGACACAGTATTAGAATGCCGAGTTTTGCCCTACATTCCTCTGACTCTTCATTATACCTCAACTACGCGACATTTGGACAAAGATAAGATCATAAAAACCCTTGGACACTTCATTTTGAGCCAAAATTGTCACAAGTTCTTTACATGTATAGTAACATACATTATTTACCAAATAGCATAGAAACCAAAACAGAAAAAGATAAGAGGAAAAATGGGTAACCTTGATTATGCTTTTTAGGTGCTTGACAAGCTCAGAATCTGAACTGGGTTCATGAGAATGTTCTGCCAAATTCAACAACAACCCTTTTTAAAAAAAAAAAAATAAAAAAAACAAAAAAAGAAGTAAAAACCAGTGAAAATGTAGAAATACCAGGAGGGGTATGAAGGGAAGAGCGATCAATGGAGATGGCGGTGGGAGTTTGAAGGTTTGGTTCATTGTTGTTGTTGTTGTCGCCTGCAACATGTTCGACGAAATGCGTAGGTGAAGTTTGTGATGATGAAGATGAGAAAAAAGATGTAGATTGAGGAGAGAGAAAAGGGCGGAGGTGTGAATTGGTGATGGAATGTGAAGTCACCGCTTTCAGTGCTCTTCTCAACATCTCCAATCTTCAAAGCTCAATTTTACTCTCTGCTTCTTCAACTCCTGAAATCAAAACGAAACAGTCAAGTAGAAGAAGCATAGGGAAATATAAATATAATTTAGTTTTTAAAAATATAGAACTAATCATAATAACATTGGGGATGTAGCTCAGATGGTAGAGCGCTCGCTTAGCATGCGAGAGGTACGGGGATCGATACCCCGCATCTCCATTTTTGTTAAATAAATTTTACTAGAAAATGGTAATTGTTTTAAAAAAAAAGTTCAGCAACTTTATACATTCAAGTGTTTAAGTTTACCTATTTCACCATTAAGTGTTAAGTATGATAAAATAATATTTTACTAGAAAATGGTAATTGTTTTTTTAAAGTTCTAAGCAACCTTACCTTAATGTGCCACATTTTTACCAATTGATCACGGTCAAGTGTTTAAGTTTACCTATTTCCTAAGTTTTATCCGGCATCTTCATTTATTTTTTATTTTTTATTTTTTATTTTTTTTTGTTAAAATGAGAAAAATATGATTATAATTGCTTCTTAAACATGTAACCAAAGGCCTTTCGCAAATAATAATGTAACCTTTTCAATTATTTCTGAATAATGCAACCTTTTCAATTATTTCTGAATAATGCAACCTTTTCAATTATTTCTGAATAATGCAACCTTTTCAATTATTTCTGAATAATGCAACCTTTTTATTTATTTCTAAATAATGCAACATTTATACCAAATTTTCTTTGAGCGGGATAATATCATATTTTACTTTTTATTTTTTTGAATAGATATCATATTTTACTTTAAAAAGTGGTAATTTGTTTTATTTTTATAGGTTCTAAGCAACCTTTATATACAACCTTCTCACCAATTGTTTACCATCTTACCTATTTTATAGGTTTTATCCAGCTTTATCTTACTCAAAGAAAATGGGGTATAAAAGTTGCATTATTTAGGAATAATCAAAATGTTGATTATTAAGGAATAATCAAAATATTGATTATTCAGATATTAATTATTCAGGAATAATCAAAAGCTTGCATTATTAATTGCGGATGGACAAAACTTTGGATTATTAGAAGCAAATATTCCTATAATTGTTTTATTGTTTTAAATCACATTATTGCTTGAATTTTTATTATTTTATTTCATATGTTTTCAATTTTCTCCACGTAAATTTTAAAATAATCATGAATAATTAGAGATATCAATAGTTAAAGGTTCACTGGAAAATGTGCAATTAGAGACGAAGGGAGTATAATAATACGCGAGTACACAAATAACTGCATCGCAAACAGGTAGAACACAAATAATTGAGTTCTTCACTTTGAATTTTATAATATTCAATAGCTCTATTTTGACCATATTTTTCTACATAACTATAAAAGTGAATAATGTACTATTATGTGTCTACAATTAGCATACGAGATGTTGAATAAGTCTCAACGTATATTTTTAAATTATTATTTTATTTTATTATATTTTTCCAGTATTGGATAATTAGAAATATTAGTAGGCAAAATTGTATATCAGTAAATGTACAAATCAAGATACAACATCTATCTAAATACAGAGAGAGTATAATAATACCGCAAGTATAACAAGTAATTGTATCATAGGAGGTTGAGGTGGTGGAGTAGTGGCATTGCTTTCCACCTCATTCCCTGAAGTATAGGGATCAAACCTCATGTGACTCATTTGAGGATTTTCCCTTATTCTTTCAAATGAGTCCCCTTCATCTTACCTTAAAAAAAAAAGTAATTATATTGTTGAGGAGGTCAACCATCAAATAAAAAGTCAATTCTAAATTACATATGGACTTTGTAAATTAATTTTTCAGCTATCAACTACGCTTAGTGATTCCTAAGCTAAATTATACCTAAAAATAGTGAGCAAAATAGAGGGTATCAGTGAAGAACTAAAAGGCACTAAAGTTGAATATCATTAAGAACATGGATGGAATATGATAGATTTACGAAGGTCATTAGTGAATTATGTCTTAGATGAGACTAGAAATGTCATTGAGTAATAGTCCCTATTAGTATCGTGAATTCAGATCCCTTTTTAGTGGATTTGGATCTTCAAATTTTGTTAGTGGGTGAGACTAGGGATGTAAGTGAACTGCCTACTTGTCTTTAGCAATTTGGACCTTAAATTTGGTCGTTAATGACAAAAATGACTCCTAAAACCTCAAGTAGGTAAAATTGGACAAATTCCTAACCTTTTTTAACCCCAAAATTAACGTTTTGCTTAATATAATGTTACGGTAAAAAACAAGTTCAAACTACGGTGGTATAATATAAAATCCAACAAAATTTGGGTACCAAATGGAAAGCCCAAAGTACAATGGTACCAATTATAATTTCTCAAAGTTTAATTTATTAAACTAGTAAGTGTCGCGGGCGATGCTCCGGGTTGTTTCTTTTCTTAGAGTTTTATCTTGTGAGGAAAAAATTGACCACAATAGTCTTTTATTATTACCATTAATGTGTTAAATATCTAATTACTTGTATAGTCTTTTAATGAGATATAATTACAAAACCTTATTATATTTTATTTTGAAATATTAATCAAAGATGTTATGTTGGATCAATGGTTAAGCTCTCAAATTTCCTTTCAAAGGTCACGTGTTCGGTACCTTCTAACCACACAACATTATTTTTTTATTTGAGAGGTCATTTGATTGAGTTTCCTAATTATAAAATGAGTAGTAAGTGTCCCGGGCGATGCTCCGGGTTGTTTCTTTTCTTAGAGTTTTATCTTGTGAGGAAAAAATTGACCACAATAGTCTTTTATTATTACCATTAATGTGTTAAATATCTAATTACTTGTATAGTCTTTTAATGAGATATAATTACAAAACCTTATTATATTTTATTTTGAAATATTAATCAAAGATGTTATGTTGGATCAATGGTTAAGCTCTCAAATTTCCTTTCAAAGGTCATGTGTTCAATACCTTCTAACCACACAACATTATTTTTTTTATTTGAGAGGTCATTTGGCATGAAAATAGAGCATATGCCTTAGAGTGTTAGAAGAGAGTGCCACATGGCACATAGACGTTCTTATGCACGCCTTTTAATATATTAGTACTAGAATTGCACGCGATGCGTGCTTGAATTTTTTTCGAAACATAAACTCGATTTTCTTCGGCAAAAGAGTCAAAATTTGAACATTAAACATATGAAGTATAATTGTTTTCTGTTGCAAATTTTGATTGGTTTAATTTCTGCCACTTATGTCTCTCGCCATTCTTTTTTTTTTTTAACTTTTCAAAGTTAAATTTTATGAACAAAATAGAAATTTTATTGAATTTATGATTTCTAATATTATAATTTTTTAGTTGATTTTTGAATTAAGTACAATACTTCATAAATTGTAAAGAAAGTGAACACTTTGATTTCAAGTCAATTTTTTCATAGGTTGTAGTTTGTAAGTGAATTTTTAAGTTTTTCTAAAGTTTCCTCATTTTAGTGATTTGCATAGCGTAAATTATGCAATTTCATGATTTTAGTTGACTTGTGATGATTGTTATAATTATATTTTTGGCATTTTTGTTTGAAGCTCCCTTTAATTAGTAAGTGAATTTGTAATTTAGAAAGGGATGGAGGGCAAAATAGGCATTTCAAAAGAGGACACCATTGCTCCCCCCTTCCCTTATATAATAGAGATAGATGTTAAAGTTTATTGACTTTCTATTTGATTATTTAAAGAGACGTGTGTTTTAATTGTAATAAAACCCTTTCTTAGAATCTTTCCTAATCCTAGTACCAAAGCCAAAAACTATAAATAGGGATTTGCAAACCAAATTTGTCCTGCTTCTCATTAAAACACTCCTTAAAACAATAATTGGTGTTATTGGGGACTGAAAATATACATGTAGGTGAAGCTCCGCCTCCTCGATGGTGATGATTTCTTGGCGCAATGGTAGTGGCACAGTGCATCTAGGTGGAAAAGTCAGATAATCTATCATTAGTGCTTCATTGTAGTGTTTAAGTAGTTTGTAAGTGAGATAAGAAGAAGAAAGGGATTGCCAAGGATATTAGAGCAAAATTAAACCAAAATGTAATTTTCTTTTTACGCAATATTTCAGAAGGAATGAATGATAAAAGACAGTGTTTATGAATTCTACGGCAAAATGAGAAAGAATTAAAAGAAACGAGAAATGTATGAATAAGTCACTAAACGAGACCACAACTTTAAAATATAAAATATAAAATGAGTAGAGAGGGTTTATAAGTTACTTTGATCTTGTTTAAGAGAGAAGAAGGTCAATGTTTTTAACAACAAAAACACTACTTTCTAGTAATATAGCCAATATCAAGTTTCTTTTTCAACTGAATCATCCATATACCCAACACTCTACGACTAATAAACTAACTTCTCGCAACATCATACAGGAAATTCAGGATCTTGGGAGGCCTAACATGCCATCTCAAAACCACCCCCACCTATTTAAAACTAACCCTAATGTTCCATCTCAAAACCACTCCCACCCATTCAAAACTAACCCCAACACTCCAACCAAGCACTCGCAACCACCCCGAAACCAACCAACCAACCACCCAAAGCAACCACTTCTGATAGTCCAATAGTCCGATACCCCGCTATAACCATCAAGAGACCACCCAAACCACCCCACTAAAACAGCAGAGGGAGATAGTGAGAAAGATTAGTAGCCGCCTGTCAGCCTAAGAGAAAGGGACCATATTTATCAATGTCAATCCAAGAGAGAGAAAGTAAACCGGATCTACCGCCACATATAGTTACGTTCAAATAAAGATAGATTGAAATGGGACACAGAAAAATATGGTTCACCTTTTGTAACCAGCACCTTGCCCAAACAAAACATGTAGGGAAATTTAATATTTAGGGGTCCTTTTTAACTAATCATATTCCTTTTCCTCTCCCAACCAAATATTCTATGCATGAAGTTTTAAGTTTTTAACACGTTCAAGAAAGTCACCACACGTTAAACAAAACAGAGAGTAATCCTCTATACACAAGCTCCTAAACTGTCCAAGAACATGCCACACATTACACATACATTCACAATAGAGGCCATAGCTTGTTTTAAAGACTCATCATACCGTATTCATGATATATTACAAAATGACAGAATTACCCCAGAGTCTGTGCAAAACCGATATATTTAATCCGTTCAAAAGAACACGAAAAAGCTTGCTGAAGAAGCTTACGCAGGAAATAGAATCTGCGCAAAATGATAAGACAGATGCCAAAGGATCCCATATATGAGCAACATCCAAAAGTTTTCAAGGATTAGTGATACATAAAGGGGCACTCCATCTCAAATAAAAGGACATGTTCACCCCAGAAAAGGAATACATAGCCAAAGCATACTCATCGATGCTAGGCTCACCACTGAAATCCCACAAATAACACATCAATGTACTTTTTGAAATTACTGAAGCAAAAGAACAAGACATCATCAGTAGTATAACACTCCAACAACCATCAAATATTATATGTAAGCAAGTTCTATTGCTCCATAACAAGGTATTAACAATTAAACATAGGTAAAGTGGACTGTATGGAAACACTCAACGAAGGCCAGCTTGAACATGCGAGAGCATCATGCAGCACGGCTTTTGATAACATCCAAATCCATCTCAGTAGGATCAGTTGCTTGCAATTCAACTTGAATACCATCCAGCTCTCTCTTGAACCTGTCCTTGGAGCTCGCGTATATCATCTTGCTTCTCACCTTAGCTGTGTCAGGGGCCCTTACAACGCAACGGAACAACAAAAGGTGTTAATTAAAACCACAGGATGAACACTGTGCTAGGTGCAATACTATGGCTGACAAGAATTTACCATGCGATGAAAAAGATCCTGCTCTTTTGGCAATTCTCCGCAGTCACAAAATCAAAATCATAGACAGCATATCTGCATTCATCAGCAGGAATGCTTGCAGTGAAATCTTCATAGCTTTCAGAAGGCTCCCCAACCTTTTCCACTATTACCTGCTTTTGCTTTTCTTCAATCTTAAAAATTATGAACCGGTAAGTCCTTTTTGTCTTCAACTCTAAAAATTTGAGCTTGCACTGATCATCAACAGCCATTCCTGATGCAGCATTGGCCTATACAACCATGTGAATTTACATCACAATCATATGGCAAGATATACCATAATGACAGCAATAAACTATAAGGATAGAGGGACAGGAATAGCAGCAACTTTCCAACGACCAAGGATAAAATGTTTCATAAAACAGCCATTCTCCAAACCTAATTTTGCAAAATCTATTTGTGACAATCATAAAGAACAGAAGTATAATCTCACAAGTTATAACTGACTTCAAACAAAAAGCAAAAAGTGGTACTGCTCAAATAAAAAATGCGAAAGAGAGTCCAAGATGAAAACACACATAATTAATAATTTAGCAGCTGTTGACTGAGGTTTCATAATATTATAGCAAGCGCTTCTTTTACTAAAGTAATTAAGTGAATTTGTTCACTCTTTCATATCTGCAAAGAAAATCAGAGATATTGGCTACCATCACATGAGTCACAAAAGCATTGAAAAACTAAGTTGAAAGCTTTAAATTCACTCTTGATTCGGTAAACAAAAGGTAATTAAAGAAAGAAAATGATTCAATATAACATATTGATAGTCATAGACATGGATCATTGAAACTCCTCTATCACTAACTAGATTGTGCAACAGTTTTTGAATTATTTTCATTTGTAAAACCCCGACCATTTATATGCTAACAAAGCCCGAAAATGGTTGTGACTTGAGGTTTCTCCAATACTAAAACGTTTTTGTTTCCAATATCACAACCATTCCATGCTACATGGGTTTTCACTTCACTACACCAATAGCTTTTCAGTAAAAGCGTAATACTAAAGCTTCCTCCTTTGTCTTTTACTCAATTTGTCCAATAAAATCCTGGAATCTTCCAATGGAATTGAGGATTATTAAGAACCTACTCCACTTCAATTAGTGAAAACAAACATCACAAATAAACAAGATATTATCAGCATGACGGAAAGAAATATTGTGGCCTCATATATGAATAATCACATAGATAGTTTATTAATGTTAGTGAATTCTTCACCATCAACTATAACTAGTGTCAGCAGGCAATGAACAAAGATTTGGAAGGAAAACCAAGCTCCACCTTCCCCATCTCCTTCCTCCTCTTTCCTTTCCTTCCTATGTTGTTATCCAAACAAACTGTAAACCTCCGAGCGTGTGATCCTTAAGATGGCAGTATTGCATAGACACATATAAGCATTTGGATACTTCTGTTCTATGAAGTACCTTATATTGGAACTTAATAGTTTACATGTAACTCTTCATCAACTACACATACACCCTATAGATTCCTCAAATCCGAACACGAGAATAATTATCAAACATAATATCTGACTGAAAATTCTGAACCTCCAATCCATCATCAGGAAACTCCGAACTTTATCATGTTCACTTCATCTAATCAAACCGTTAATCATATTCATTCAAGCTTGCTCAGAATAAAACTCTTGCTACCAGAGCTAGACATTTCGAACCAACACGATTCAATCATATAAATAACAGAGCCTCAATTGCTGTAATCACTCCAATATCATCATATTCAAAATCAATTTCATCAAACATACAAAAAGCCACAAATATTAACGGAATCCTCTATTATATCAGTGCAAATAATAATATCGATCCCAAACTCAATTTTGCAACAATGAAAATAATCGTAAAAAGAAAATTTATATACAATCAGTAAATACGAAGAATTCGGCCATATAAAAGATCAGATCAGAAAATATAGCAAAATTGATCAGAAAAAAAAAGCAAAAAACAAGAAAAAGGAGATGAGATCAAATCCACAAAGAAATTGAACAATTTCCTAATAAATCCAGGACATAATTCTCAGAAAGAAATTCCAGATCGAACATCGAAAATCGGAAAACAAGAGCATAATTTCATAAAAAAGAAAATTCCTAGATTCAATCTCTCTGCACAAAAAGAGCGAAGTAGCTAAGAAAACACTTTAAAAAAAAAAAAAGAGGAGAGAGAAAAATTTTACCATTTTTGCTGAGTGAAGTAGTAGCAGCACCTGCGAGAGTGGGAAAACGAGAGAGAGAGAGAAAGCGAAGGGGTGGGTAAGAGCGATCGAGAGAATCTAGGGCTTTGATTAAGAGAGAGAACGAATGTATAAAATGGAGTGTGTTTTTTTCTGAAGAGAAAGTGGGGTTTTTAATTTTTCTTTGATGTTTTTCCAAAAAAAAATTCTTCTCTATTTCCTTTACAGCTCGTATGGACTATGAAAGAAAAGAAATGAAAGATTTTTTTTTTTTTGAGTAGAATCAATTAAATTTTCCAATGTTTAGTTAGCATGGAACTATGGAAGGAGAATTAGTCAAAAACAACCCAAAAAAACTTTCTCTCACTAAATTTGAGAGCGTCTCTCACTAAGAATTGTGAGCTTCAGCCAGCTGGATTACATTCCTTCGCTGAAAGGGTTCTACGGTCTTCCACGCCGCTTTTTCTCATTTTCTGGACTCGGTGCTCAACACCTGGCAGCTTGCATGACTCAGGTTTGTCTTCGTGGCGGTGCACGATAATTCTCATCCAGGTTCTTTCTTCGTTTTCGCTTCAAATACTCAGTGTTCTTTATTACTTACTCACCCAAATCCCAAAATTCACTGCACCATATTTTACTGTTGTTTTTACTTGCAAACCTATATATATAACCTTAAAATGAGTTCTGATACCCAAACAACTCAAACTGAAAATCTTCCCATTCGTTCCATACATAAACGCATGGGTGTTTTCGTTCCACAACCACCGTCCCAACCACCGCGGTTGCCTAATATTGAGTGGAATCACTCAGTTGTTGGGCAGTTTTTCGACTATGCTCCACCTAATACGAGCTTCATCACTAATATAGTGAATAATCACTGGGTAACTCGAGGCTCTATTAGGGTGCTTCGAACAGGTGATTACTTCATTTTTGAGTGCCAAGACCAACGCGACCGTGATGCGCTACTGGATTGTCACACCACTGTTATTGATGGTAAGATCCTTACCTTTCGTTCTAGTTCGGCTAATCAGGTGCCTTCTACCATAAACTTTAATTTAGCCACTCTTTGGGTGAGAGTTCATAACCTGCCATGGCGCTTTCTCGAGCATGAATGGACTTCGCGTATACTCTCACATGTGGGTGTGGTGGATTTTGTGGAGGATACGGGGCCTGGGTTATCTAGGGAAGCTTTTCTTCGTGCAAAAATATTAGTTGATCTATCCCGTCCACTTATTTCGGGTTGTTTCTTGCCCTTAGATGATGGTGAAGTGGTGTGGGTGTATTTTAGGTATGAAGGGGTTTTCAAATTTTGTAAGCAATGTGGGTGTGTAGGGCATCATACTGCTAGGTGTCCCATGTCCGCCTATGATGCTCATCATCTCATCCATCGAAGGTTTTCGGAGTTTGAGCATGACGGGATGACTTTAATGTTTGGCCCTATTGAGACTCCTCTTTACACAAATATTCTCAGAGGATTACCCGATCGATTTATTTATCGCAATGCTCGTGTAAATTTGGCAAGGTTTGTTCCGGAAAATGATCCTTATATGTTTGATGAAAGGCACGTCGAGGTCCATATGGTAGATTCTAGTTCGGAGGATGAGCCACGTAACTTTGTTTCCCCAGGTTTACAGGAACCTTCGCCTGAACCACCTAACCTTCCTTCACAACCAAATAATCCTTCAGGCCGTGAATCCGATGCACATACAAATCCACCTACGACCTTTTCTAGGGTTCTGTAGAAAGTGTTAACAGGGACACTACCCCACAATAAGTGGTGGCTTTTTCGAGGAGGCGTGTTGGTGTGGATGTTTTCACTTGTGGGACGGTTCGTAGTCCGGAAATTCAAACAAGGGTGCAACGAGTTCCTTCGACGATGGTTGGGGGCTCCCCGCCGAGTACTCATGCAGGGGTCGGGGGTTCATCTCGGGGGCCACGACCTTTTCGTAGACACTTGGGCATTACCACAAGACCCCCAATTAACAACCTTTCGCGCAGCATTTGTTAGCAAGGAGCCTAGTCCAGATGCGCGTAAGGATGATGGCGTGGATGGGGGAGACCCTCAGCATATTATTACTAGTCCTACTGGTACTTGGAGTGATATACATGGTAATGGAACTCTTGAGGCTTTGGTAGAACAAGGGTGGACTTGGAATCAACCACCTGTGCCAAATGAACCTGGGCCTAGTGCATGGGGCCCTATTCGACCACCGCGTTCGTTCGGCCAAGAGGGTGACCTATGTGGTCGGAAACGCCATATTCGCAGTTACTCTATTGATGGGGTGGATGAACTGATAGGGGACTCTAGTTCAGCAAGCAAAAGTAGTAAAGACAACGTCTTGCACAATGGGAAACTAAAGGTGGATTTAATCTTGCTTCTCCACTTGCACCAACTGGGTTTCAGGCTAAGGCATTGACTAATGTGGCCATGGCACGATCAATGGGAGTTGAACCTGGTGATGAAGTTACTTCAAAAGTTTCCAAAAAGCGCAATGCAGCAACTTCACCACCACTTCCAGCGGGGAAATGGATTTTCAAGCGCATGAAAGGTAACAATGATGAGTCCACCCTACATCACACTGAAGCTGATAAGATGGATCGTCGTTTTTCATTGACGGTGAAGTTGTCAGATGACTCTCCTAGGGTAGTGACTGACCCAGACCAGTCACCACCTTATCCATGAATATCCTCTCGCTCAATTGTCGGGGTTTGACGTCCAGGGACGCTCCGATAATTCCGTATATACTCTGGTTGACATCTACCGTACGTCCAATGTTTTTGTTTTTGCAGGAAACGAAATCTACAGTGCATCATGTACAGGGTTTGCTTCATAGTACTAGCCACGTAGTGTAGTAGGAGTTGATGCTGTAGGTGCTAGTGGAGGAGGGTTGTTTTTTGTTGGGCTCTTACGATGTGACTGTACTTAGTTCTATGTGTAACATTTTTTTGTAAAATCTCTGGTAATAATGGAATGATATGGTACGTTTTGTTCTTGTACGGGGAACCGAGTCATCAACTCCGCCCAATGTTGTGGGATCACCTTTTCCAATTACTATCTCCCTATCCAGATTTCCTCATTATTGATCATTACGAGGATAAATTAGGTGGAGATGTTACTATTAGGGGATGGGAGGATTTTACTAATTGGAAACATGATTTAGAATTACAAGATATTCCTTTTGTGGGACCTCGGTTTACTTGGACAAATAACCGAGAAGGGTCAGACTTGATTCTAGAACGTCTTGATCGTACATATGGGTCGC
The DNA here is from genome assembly GCF_026745355.1 of Beta vulgaris subsp. vulgaris. Classification (NCBI taxonomy): domain Eukaryota; kingdom Viridiplantae; phylum Streptophyta; class Magnoliopsida; order Caryophyllales; family Amaranthaceae; genus Beta; species Beta vulgaris. The sequence goes on along the minus strand of NC_079203.1, from coordinate 30,742,565 downwards.
CAGCATGGTTAGACAAATATCCACTTAGTTACGTCAAACATTTTCCAATCCTACATTCTGATCACTTAGCAATATTTTACCAGACAGCGCCACCATATACTCCTCGGCGGCGGCCATACCAGTTTGAAAATTGGTGCCTTACACATTCAGACATTCCGAGTCTTATAACATCTGTTTGGCAAAACCCCATCGCAGTATCTTCTATGTACTGTTTTACCAAACATCTTTCCTTATTACGTCAAGATATTAAGCGCTGGTGTTTGGATCACAAGGTAGTTTGGGGTATTGATTGGAAGGACATTTCTGAACAATTAACTACTTATGCTGAGCCTATTGATAATCTTCAGCAAGGAAATGCTTTCATGAGCCAAAGACAACAGTTACTGCATAAGGCTAGTTTGGCTCATACTTACTGGTCGCAACGCTCTAAGGATAAGTTTCTTCAGGACGGCGAACTCTCTACTAAGTTCTTTTTTAACAAAGAAAGCAGAAACAACGTTCGACATTCATTTATCTCCTCAAAACTGCGGAGGGTGATTGGACTGACGATGTTCATGCTATTTCTACTGAAATCCTGCGACACTTTAAAAACGCTTACACGCCTTCCACTTCTACGGAGCCTGATCCAGCATATGACGAAAATATTGGATTATTGCTACGGGAACTAAATCTTCCACAACTTTCTGCTATCCAGCAACAACAACTCCTTCTTCCTTTTTCAGAATTAGAAGTTCATGATGCCATGTTTGGAATTGGGAATGCCAAGTCTCCAGGGTTAGACAGTTCTACAGCAGAATTTTTTAAAACTCATTGGGACCTGCTAGGGGTACCGATATTCCAGGCGGTTAGTCGCTTTCTTACCACGGGATTTATTTTGCGGGAATGGAACCAATCGCTTATTGTCTTACTACCTAAAGGTCCTAATCCTGAAAAGGTTACGCAATTTCGGCCGATTAGTTTATGCAATACAATTTACAAATGTGCGTCAAAATGTTTGGTAAATCGGTTACGGCCACTGCTACAGGACCTGATCAGTGAATATCAAAGTGCCTTTATTCCGGGACGTCATATGGACGACAACATTTTGATTAGTCATGAGCTCACTCACGTCATCAATAAACATCGTCGCGGGAATGTTCATCTTTCCGGCCTTAAACTAGACATGAATAAGGCCTATGATCGTGTTAACTGGGTGTTTCTTTTAAGTGTTCTCAGAGCATATGGGTTTCCTGAACATTGGTTACGATTGATTCAACAATGCATCTCTATTGTCACATATCGAATTTTGGTCAATGGACAGGTCTCAGAGGCCTTCACTCCTCACTATGGTCTAAGGCAGGGGGATCCTATTTCCCCATACTTGTTTTTGTTCTGTATGGATATCTTGTCCCGTATGCTAACACAAGCCACGGATATTCGGCAATTTGACGGTATTAAAGCACACAGGTATGCACCTCCTATTTCCCATCTTTTTTTTGCTGATGATGCTGTTCTTTTCTTTAAGGCTACTACTAATTCTTGTACGAAAGTTTCAAGACTTCTCGCACGTTTCTGCATGATATCGGGTCAAATGCTAAGTCTCACCAAGTCATATGTGAAATTTAGCCCTAATATTCCTCAAGGGATGCTTACTGAGTATAAAAGTATTCTCAAGCTGGAGGCTACAAGTTCTATGGGAACATATCTTGGTACACCAGTGGACATTCAGAGGAAAAAGACTCAGCATTTCACTTATTTACTGGATAAAATCTCACAACGTATTACTGCATGGAGTCATACCCCCTTATCACAAGCTGGCAAGGTGATCCTTATCAACTCGGTTCTCATTGCTTCAATTGCTCACATCCTCTTTGTGTTTTTGCTTCCTACAACCATTGCTAATAAGGTGGATGCCATGGTATCGAGATTTTTCTGGGCTAAACCATCAGGGAAAGGAATTGCCTGGCGCCGGAAGGACATTTTGAATATGCCTAAAGGTGCTGGGGGACTCGGACTACGTAGTGTTATGGTTCACAATCGTGCCTTACTGATAAAAAAAGTCTGGCGTATTCATCGGAATTCGAAGTTACTTGTCAGCCAAGTCTTTGCATCAACTCCCCTACATATTCATTCGCATATTTCTATGTTACATTCCTTAAAAGGCCAGAGCTCTTGGGGAGCGCGGAGTTTAAATCAGGCTGAAAAGATCCTTCTTGATAATTATGCTTGGAAAATTGGGTCCAACTCAACTCTACGGGCAGGTCAGAATCGATGGGTCAATGGTCAAATACCGATATACCGTGATCAGATTACACTACGAACAGCAACTTCTGTCACTGTTGGGTCCCTCATCTTACAGGATCAGCAAGGTTGGAATATTCCCAGACTTCATTCTCTATTCACTCCAGAGACGATAGGGGCTATCCGAGGGTTAGAATTGCCAAGCCTGGCAACTCAGTGTGACATCCCGTATTGGCCTCACACAGCTTCGGGTAAATACACCACTAAGTCTGGCTACTATTTTCTATCGCGACAAATTGACATCTGTAGCATGACACCTCCTCTAAATTCGAAATTTTTTCGGATTTTATGGGGATTGCGCATCATGCCTAAGTGGAAGATTTTTCTATGGAAACTTTGGCATAACAGTTTAGCAACAGTTGCTAATCTTTCAGCTCGGGGGCTGTCAGTCCCGAGTGAATGCCCTTGTTGTGCGCTGGAATCTGAGACCTGCCAACATCTATTCAGAATGTGCCCCCTAGCTACTACAGCCTGGCGGACCAGTCAGTTGGGTATTATTTCTAACTCAGTTAGTTACGTTCCCTTCAGAGAATGGCTTGTTGCATGGATTTTATATCTTTATCGTATGGATGGGTATTTGGGGGGATCGTATTCCGGTTTTAATCGCCACACTGTGGACAATCTGGCAGTGTCGGAATAATTTGGTTTTTAACAACATCAGGCCTGATGGTGATAGCTTAAATGTCCTTACACAACAAGTCAGGCAGCAACATCTAACATTCCTGGCTAGGCCGATGTTTTCTCATACAATTATCGACGAAGGACCTGGACCACCAGGATTTCTTATGGCACATTTTGGTTCTTCTTTTTGCGGGATTCCACAACTACAAATTCAAGTTGATGGGTCGTGGGTTTCTAATTCGACCTTGGCTGGCATTGCTTGGGTTGCTGAAAATGTTAACAATCAGATTCAGATAGGAGAAGGCTCTTGTATTCATGCAGACTCTGCTCTCCTCACAGAAGCTAAGGCATGTCTTCAGGCCTTGCTTTGGGCACAAGGTCAAGGTTATCAAAAACTCTACCTGCACACAGATTCCGAAATTATCGTCCTAAGCTTATTAAAACCACTGACATCTCCCATTTCGATCACTTGGACACTCGGTGATATTCGCTTGATCGGCCAGCAATTTGTATGGTGTAGAATTACCAAGGTCGCTCGTTCACAGGTTCAAAAGGCTCACGATCTGGCAACACGTGTCAGACAGGGACATGTACCGTTACTTCGTCTTTAATTGCTTTTTGTTAAATTACTTTTGAATGTACGTTTTCCCGATGTCCAAAAAAAAAAAAAAAAAAAAGAACTATGGAAGGAAAGATAAAAGAAAGTCCTTATATTTGTGTTTTCTTATGGGATAAATTCTTTGTTCACATTAGGAGAACATAAGAGTAACTTAGAAGGTGTAAAAAAGAATACTACTAATATGAGATAGCTAGCGAGATCATTAGCTTGGTTGACTTGCAGTTGAGGAACTTTAATGATATAACACCAACGTGTTACCTTGACAATGTGTCGAATATCATGAATTACCCATTTGAAGGAGATGTCACCATTCTTGGGGGAAACATAGATAGTTAACAAGTGATGTCATGTTTGTGTTAGATCAAAATGCACTCATGATCACACTCGCGGGCCCAAATCAGCACATGTACACAAAGCTTGAGCTTCCGTCGAGATGACTGAGCTAGCATAGATGCATTGGCCATGACCTTGACGAGTGGAGGTCTAAGCATTAGTAGTAAACCACACAATACTACCTGACCAAGTGGTCCTGCTCCGAGAGTCATCGATTTGGATGAGCAATTCTAGTGCGACAATAAGGGATTGACATATGTTGGCGACAATAAATCTAAGCGAGTCCAAATCATCCTGGTGAGGAAAAGGTATATATGGTTGCGACTGTGTGAAAATCTGATGTTCAGTCATCCCTAGATGGAGAGCATGTTGGACCTGTTGAGGAGTAGCAAGAGTCTATCGGAACATTTGACCGTTCCTCGTGCACTAGATGTCCCATAGTGTTGCAATGAAGGTGGGTAAACTGTGGCCAATGATCCCATCTTCACTCCTGAAGAACTGAACCTAGGCGATTAACGACTCATAGAAGGTGGTGTTAACATTATCTTGAAGGACGAACCGTACCTGAATAGCAAGCCATACCACATAAGCCAAAGAACAATTCTGAACAGATGTTGAGGATCCTTTGGGGCTTGGAAGCAAATTTGGCATATATAGGTCGGAACTCGTGAACCCTCGGCGAGACAGGTTTGCGTTGACCGTAAGACCGTTGTGCCATAGCTTCGAGATAAAAGTTTCTATTTGGACATGATGTTCAAATCCTAGAGCATTCAAAAGAACATCGAATGAGAGTGAGGGGTCATGCTATGAATTTCTTGTTGTGTAGAGAGAAATTATAAAGTAATTGCCAGAGTTAGTGGTGTACTTACCAGGTGGGTGAAGGGTCTAGTAGGGGGTATCAAGGATGGTGCCAAAGCGAGGAAGTTCCATTCCCTAAATCTGGCGAGGACTATGAACAATATGTGGAATTCGTAGAATATCCCACCCTTGGTCGTTAGGGACAGCGAGGGGATCCACCTTTAATGTTGTCGCTTCCTGGATTGGTACATTATCACAAAATAATGAGGATTGCCCATTGAGCTAGCAATGAGAAGCAGAATTGTGTGATCCACTACCTATCTTCCACATACATAGAGTGAGAAAGCTTTGTTCCGCATGATATAAGCCACGAAAACCCCATGAGCTATGACTAGTTAGAGAGCGGAGAAGCATAAGAGACAGGGGGTCGCTTGGGCGTGGAGAAGCAAAAAACCTAGAAATCAGAAGTTGAGGGTTCGTATGAATGCGCTAAACTTTCTTCATTAAGAGAGCCTGGTTGAAACGTGCAATAATAATATCGAGCTTGTTGATGATGCTCGTCAGAACTCGAAGCACTTATAAGTAGGGTTGAAAGTTCGGTGCACGGTTTGGATTAGTGCCTAATCCAGTCCGATCCGAATAAAATTTAGATTTCAATTTTTTAATTCGAATCCAAACCAATTAGGGTTTGAATCTGCTCCAATCAAATCCAAATTTTCATACTCTAGATTGGAACCGATCCGAAAATCCGATGTTTTAAAACTCTAGTTTTTCGATGAAATGAATTAAGCACAACAGCAACCTATTGAAATTAGGAAATGAGGAATTAAGTGCAGGTGGTGTTTTGGGGGAAGGGTTGAAGTGCTATATGTATTGGGATATGGAGTAGTTTTTTTATAAAAAAAAAACAGTTAAGCACATAAGCCCAATTCAGATACATAATACAAGGCACATTACTATTTGGTTATATTGGATTTTTGGATCCAATTATCCTTAATCCAATCCGATCCGAAAATCTAAGTTTTCAAAAAATCTCAATCCGAATCCAATCCGAACATAGCTCGAATCCGATCCAAATTACTAATTCGTATTGGATTGGATTTTGGATTTTTTCCGAATAACTTTCACCCCCTACTTATAAGATGTGGGCAATGAAAGATATAAGCACCGAGTTAAAAAGTATCAACTTCTCGACTTGGGAAAGAGGACGTTGGCGCCATGCTGAAATACGAGTCGAGACCTTATCTAATAAAAAAGTGAAGTGCTGAACCTTTGAATCTTGAATATCAATTGGTGTCCCTAAGTAGCTGCGAAGTGATTGCTGAGATGACATGTTAAGTATTGTATTTGCTTGTATTTCTGCGCCTGATAAGTGGAATATTGGGGATGAACTTGATGTAGGACGTATTTGATAATTTTTCCTGAATTATGGCAGAATCGTAAAAGCATATGGGAGATTGACGAACATATGGCAGTGGAGACTTTGAAAAAGAATAACTCATCACCCGCAAAGAAATGATGGGAGATTTGTGGCCCAGAACGGCTTTCCTGGATACCTTTAGAAAGCTTGATATCAATGGCCAAGGTTAATAATTAATTAATTGGGCTTTAAAATAAGACTTTAACACTTTGAAATAGTTTTGGAATATCTTTTTAGATTGCTCTTCCCTTGGGTCGGACCAACTAAGATCGCAATATGTTTCATCACCGGATCCTTAAATAGGGAGACACGATTATGTGTCTACAGGCATAAAGTGGAGACTTGGAGTTAAAAAAGATGAAGAATTATGTGAAAAAGGAAAAATCATCAGGATTTGTAACCCAATATGATCGCACAATGAGATTTCAGGGAAGAATTTGTGTCCCCAACAACGAAGCATTTAAGAACAAGATTTTAGAAGAAGCTTACAATAGTCCTTTCTTAGTTCACTCTAACGAAAACAAGTTATACAAGGATTTAAGACAAACATTTTAATAGAGTAGTATGAAGCAAGAAGTTGTGGAATTTGTGGTAAGAACCTTGACTTGTCAAAGAAAAAATATTGAGCATCAAAGGCCTATAGGATTGCTAAAACCATTGGATGTGCCAACATAGAAACGAGAATCGATTTCGATGGATTTCATCATGGGATTACCACCATCATCTCCAGGCATGAACTCCATTTGGGTTATATATTGTGGATAGATTAACTAAGTCTGCGCATTTCTTGGCTATTAGAAATAATTGGTGTTTGGATAAACTAGTAGAGTTGTACGTAATCACAATTGTCAGATTATATGGATTGCAAAATTCTATCATATCAGATCGTGACTTCAGATTCCAAGCAATGTTTTAAAAAGAATTGCAAAAGGCTTTTGGCACAAGATTGGATTTTAACACGACTAGTCACCTAGTAAGTATTGGTCAATTAGAGCGAACAATTCAGACTCTTGAAGATATGTTGAGGCATGTATCTTCAAATTTAAGAAAATTGAGAGAAATATCTACCCTTAGTTGAACTTTCTTACAACAACAACTATCAAGCTAGTATCAGATAGGCACCATATGAAGCACTCTACACTAGTGGAAAAATGATGAAGGGCTGCGCTGAAAAAGGCATGTAGGGCTGCGCTTTTTGACAGCAGCCCTTTCAGTAGCAGCCCTTCACTTTTTAAGTAGGGCTGCGCTAGAAAAGCGCAGCCCTTAAGCTAGAAGGGCTGCGCTAGTTAGGAAAAAGCGCAGCCCTTCTAGCTAGAAGAGCTGCGCTTTTTCCTAACTAGCGCAGCCCTTCCTACCAAAAAAAAAAAAAAATTTTTTTTTTGACATTTTTTTACTCATAATCTCACATTTTCTGAAATTAAACAGAAGAGAAGAGAAACGAAACGAAAATACTAAACCCAAAACAAAAAAAAGAATGAAACGAAAATGAAAAAAAGGAACAAAAACTAATATACAAAGAGAAGTATACAAGAAGTATACAAGAACATTAATCAAAACAAAGATGAAAATACAAGAAATTATATACAAAGAGAAGTATACAAGAACATTAATCAAAATAAACAAAGAGAAGTATACAAGAACATTAATCAAAAAAAGAGAAGTATACAAGAACATTAATCAAAATAGACAAAGAGAAGTATACAAGAACATTATAGATCTGAAAATACAAGAACTACCTCCAAACATTAACCTAATAATGTTTAAATACATAAAACAAAACCCTAATACATAATTTAAGGGAAAAAAAAAATTTCGGAAAAACTTAAAATGCCTATTTGGAGGCTTAAACGAACTCGGATGGCTTAAAAAGCCTAAACGTCACAGCATAGCGGTGTGTTTGACTCGTTGGCCCGTTCCGCTTCCGAAAAGGTATCACAATAGGCAATCGGACTCCGTCGCCATGTTTAGTGCAAATCATTTCAAGGTTTTTATCGCAAATGTTAATGGGAGTTTTTGAGAGAGAAGAGAGGATGAGTAAGAAGAGAGGATGAGAGAGAAGGAGGAAAGGAATAATGAGGGACGTGAGAGAGGAGAGAGAATGAGGGATAATATATTTGATGAATCCCCGCTCAATATTTCAAAGCCTGCGATTTCGAAATTTTAAATTTTTTCAGGAAGGGCTGCGCTTTTTTTAAAAAGCGCAGCCCTTCCTCCGCAGCCCTTCCTTTTTTTTCCCCTAGTGTTATGGTAAAAGGTGTAGGAGACCTATTTGTTGGGGGTGATATTGACGACGTTCAAATGATTGGACCTGACTTGGTACATGAGACAATAAAAAAAAGTACGTTGGATTCAAGCTAGATACAAAGCTACACAAGATAGACAAAAGTATTATGCTGACTGTAGAAGGAGATCACTAGAGTTCATGGGCGATCATATCTTCTTGAAAGTTTCGCCTACCAAAGGTGTCATGAGATTTGATCAGTCTGGTAAGTTAAGTCTTAGGTACATTGGCCCATATGAGTTTCTCGAACGTGTTAACAAAGTTGCTTATTGATTAGCACTACCGACATAGATAAGATGCACAATGTCTTCCATGTGATGGAAGTATATACCTGATCCTAGCCATGTAATCGGACACGAACCCTTATAGCTAAGAAATGACTTGACATACAAAGAGAAACCGATTAAAATTTTTGATCGTTGAGAAAAGCAACTTAGAAATAAAGTTATTCATATAGTAAAGATTTTGTTGGCTAACAACTCGTCCTAGGAAGTCACATGGAAAGTCGAGGATCAAATGAAATCAAAATACCCTCACCTATTTGCTTGACTGACCTTACAACAATTATGCAATGATATGTATATGTGTTATGTAATGCTACGCATATGTGAATATATGATTATGAAAGTTTATGAATGAAATGCATGACGTTCTATGCTTGACTATATCTCTTAAGTTTTGAGGACGAAACTTTTTCTAAAGGGGTGAGGATGTAATATCCCAAAACATTAAACGTGTTTAATCGAGTAATTAAGATAATTTTTTTTTTCTTTTAATTGTTTCTAGCTAGGTAAGTATAATTATGAATTTTGTGTTACTTAAATTTACAAATTAATAAATGAGACTAATATTAATAATGTAGTATGCTGGACAAAAAAAAATCCAACCTCACGACACACACACCGCCCTTCTTCTTCTTACCTTTTTCAACTGTTTCACCTTGGACCCCAAGTTCCCGTTCCCAACCCAAAGATGCCCGTGTTTTCCTTGCTACCCAAGAACAAAAATTCACTAATCACCAGTACATGATCAGGTTATATTCCCTAGATTCATCGATAAATTGCAATAGGTTTAAGCTTTCAAACCACAACAAATCAAATAAGCTCTTCTTCCTTTTCTCTTCTCAGCACCATCATCAACACCACCTACACTAACCACCATTGCCGCCGCCTAACTCTAACTATATGCTGCACCCTAGCAACCCCACCGCAACGCCTTGCTCCTATGTTCCTCCTTATTCTCCCCTATTCCACGTTGTCCCCTCCCTGTCTCATACTCGCTTCTGCACCGCAACCTTGCACAGTAACCAACATGCAACCAACCTCAATGATGCACCCCCTCGTTCACCGGAGCTCATGTCGACCCTGCTCACTTGAGCAGAGGTACTAATTCTCTTTATTTTCTCTTTTTTTACTTTTTTTTAATTTTTTTTAAGGGAACCCACATGGAACTATATTAACAAATCCAAATCCGCCAAACGTTTAACACTATTCGGAATATCAACCTCGCAAGTACGAAGACCATACTCCACAGGTTGGAGATGAGCTAAGTAATGAGCGTATTGCAGAGTGTTTAACAAAAGACCAAACCACTACATCAAAGCTACTAACAATGACAAAACATCATCAATAATTAAATGAAAATCATTAGCACCCGATGAGCGAAACTTGACAGCTTCAATAACATGTAGACGATCACTCTCCACCATGACTTTGCGCACACCTAGTCTATGAGCCAACCGCAAGCCTTCAAGGACAACACAAGCTTCAGCCATGCGAACCTTCCACTTTTTCCCCGAACCTGCAGCACCGAGCAGCCCTGAACAACCCCCAACTCATCCCTACAAACCATACCCAGACCCACGGCAGCTTCCTCTAGCAGTACCACATCCACATTTTACTTCCAAATTCCCTCTTCTGGGACAGACCACACAACTGGGAAAGTCGCCGAAGACCCCGCAGCCTTTGTTCTTCCCTCCCTAGTCTGTTTCGCCTCTAAACTAACCTTCACCGCGTAGGATTATGTGTCAGCAGGGAGAATAAGTTCCAAGTCCATGGTAACCTTGCAGCGAGAACTCCATACAACCCAGCTTAATGTGGGAAACAACTCATGCTCTTCCTCTCGAAACTCCTTGAAGCAGACGGACCACCACGCCGCAATGGAAATGCCGCCTGATGGTAGCTCAAGATCGAAACTGCTCTCACCCCAAACTCTTTGCGCAACAGCACACACATATTCATCATGGAACACCTATTCATTCACAGCCCCACAGGTACAACACTCCGGAGAGATGTATTTCAATCTCTTACTCAAGCTAAGCCTAGTGGGGAGGGCCTCCAAACACGCTCCCCAAGCAAAAAATTTCTCTCTAGGTAGAACATTTGCACCCCAAATGACCTTCCACAAATCATGAGAAGAAAGTGGACTCTTTCCTTAAGTGCCAAGCATCATCTACTATGGCATGGTAGGCCGATTTCACCGAATAGATCGCATATTTCTCCAAATCCCAACATAAAGAATCCTCCGGAAGTCTATGACTCAACGAAATACTTAAAATTTTTTCAACTTCAAAAGGTAGGAAGAGTCGAGAAAGAAGTACCTCATTCCAACTCTTTGTAATCGTATCAATCAAAGTACCACCCTCCATCTCATAATTGGCCTCAACCCGTGGAGAGAGCACCTTTCGCGATTGAGATCCCGAAATCTAAGCATCCTTCCAAACCTTTATCTTCTCATCATCACCAACCCTCCATCTCATCCCACGTTTAAGGACCCATCTAGCCTCCCAAATACCTCTCCAAGTATAACTTGGAGTAGTACCCAAATTTGCTTCCATGAAAGTGGAGTTTGGATGGTAGCGAGCCTCCAAAATTTGCTTAATCAAGATGCCTGGATTCATAACAAGTCTCAACTTTGGTTCCCCAAAAGTGCCCAGTTAAACATCTTCACATCTCTAAAACCAAGACCATCCTCACTTTTGGGTCTACACAACTTTTCCCATGCTATCCAATGAATCTTCTTCTCCCCACTCTTTTTACCCCACCAAAATTTAGAGATAAGGGATCTTATGTCATCACAAAAGGAAGATGGAAAATTTAAAACACTCCTTGCGTAGGTATGGAGAGATTGAGCCACTGTCTTTATCATGACCTCCTTACCCGCTTTAGAAAGAACCATCCCCTTCCAGCCTTGAAGCTTCTTCCAAATTTTCTCCTTGACTCCTCTTGTAATCACCTTTTTGGATCTCCCACCACGACAGGAAAACCCAAATATCTATCATGTATAACCACTTCCTAAACTCCAATGTGATGGGAAATTTCATCTCTTCAAGTACTAGGCACCCTTGACTAAACAAAATTTTAGTTTTATCAAAGTTTACCTTCTTCCCTGAAGAGTTCTCATAGAGCGCAAGGGCTTGTTGAATTTTCTCCGCATCCTGCAATCTAGCTCTTAAGAAGATAATACAATCATCAGCAAATAAAAGATGACTCACTGAAGGAGCAGTAGGAGCCACCCTAATGCCTCTGAATGATCCACGAACTTCTGCTTCCCTTATCAGATGGGAAAAAACTTCTGCACACAAGATGAACAAGTATGGGGACAAAGGATCCCCCTGCTTGATACCTCTCTAGGGAAAATAGTCAATTGAAGGGTTCCCATTAATCAGAACGAAAAAAGAGACAGAGCGAACACTCTCCACCACCCTACCAATCCCCCCGTATCAAACCCAAATCTCAGCATCGCAGCATCCAAGAACTCCCACTCTCCCTTATCATAAGCTTTAGACATATCCAGCTTCATCGCCATGCAACCCTCTGAACTCTTAAGCTGCTTCATATGATGGAAGAGTTCAAAATCTACTTAAATATTATCTGTGATCAAACGCTTAGGAGTAAAGGCACTTTGATTAACAGACACTATTTTAGATAAAAAAAGATTTTAGGCGATTAGCCAACACTTTAGACACCAACTTATACACGACATTGCAAAGAGATATCGGACGAAAATCTGCCATATGAACCGTGTTACTCTTCTTAAGGATAAGAGTAATAAAAGTCCTATTCAGATGGGTAGGAATAGGAGCACCCTTGAGGATTCCCATTACCATTTGAGTCGCTGAGTGCCCAACAATATGCCAATAAGTCTGAAAGAACATAGGACATATACCATCAAGGCCAGGAGCTTTAATATGGTGCATTTGGCTCAATGTACGATACACCTCCTCTTCTCTATAATCTGCTCGTAACACAGAGCATTCATTTCATCCGAGACTCTAGCATCAAAACTCTATAGGGCCTCTACTATCACTATAGAGCATGAAGAGGCAAACATCTACTTAAAGTAAGATACGATAACATGCCCCACTGCTTCATCACCAACGTGCTCAACCTCCTCCTCATCCTTCAGCATTCAAATAATGTTCTTATTACTTTTCCTCCCTGATGCTCTTTGGTGGAAAATTTTAGAATTCTGATCATCCTCCACAAGCCAAAGAACTCTCAATGTCTGTTTCTAATAGATATCCTCAATCGAAATACGTTCTGCAATCTCATGGAGGAGCTTACGCCTGCGATCCAACTGCACCGCACTAAGTCCCCCTGGTTAAACTTTTTCAATGCTTTCCTCTACTTCTTTAACTCAGCAAAAATCTTCCCAAATTTACCCCGACTCCAAGTATTCAACTCAGCCGCACATGAATCAATCTTCATTCCAACAGAGGTACCCCCATCCAGGCTCTTGCTATCAGCTCCTTACATTCCCCCTTCGTAGTGCACAGTTATTCGAACCTGAATGGCTTTGTTCCTAGTTGAACTCCTACCTCCCTCTTCCATAAAGTAAGTTTAATCGAATCATGGTCTGACCATTCACGATCTGGATGTCACAGGTAACTATCCAAAAACACAAACAATTAAGCACTAGTAGCCAGAACTCTATCCAGCCTACATTAGATATTGTCCTCCAATTCTCTCTCATTATCATAAGTGAACTCATACCCCGAATAAGCAATATCCTGAAACCCGCATGCATCAATAGTATTCCTGAAATTAGTCATTTGCCACTTTGCTTTGTCATTCCCACATCGCTTCTCTGTCATCAACAAGATCTCATTGAAGTCACCTATACAAAGCCAAGCTAGATTGGATTGCGTCATCAAAGTAGTTAGCAAAGACCATGAGAGGTGTCTATTATGAATCTCAGGCCACCCATAAAATCAAGTCCATCTCCACTCCTCCTCGCCCAATACATTTTGAACTACAATGTCAATATGATGTACAGACATCGAAAGAAGATCAACAACCATCTCTTTCCTCCAAAGCAAAGCCAAAACCCTGAACGACCCACCAAATCCATAACAATACTATCAAAATCACCCAGTTGCACTCGATCTTCCCAAACACAATACTACTCAACTTCGTCACTGAAAGAAAGATTACAGCAGGGGCCTCTCTCTGAATAAGACCCCGGAGGCTATTAACTGCAAAGAAGTTGCCCACTCCTCTGCAATTAAAGCTTAATATACTCATGAGGCTGGGCGGGTCTGCTCAACTCGGACCTCGTCATACGCCATCCAAAAGAATCGGAACCCAGACACACCTTCTTCAACTCAACCATCTCCTCCATCTCTTCACTAGCCCCCTCCCTCTCACGCTTTTTCTCCTTCTCCTTACTTAGCCACCCATCTTCCATCACAAAATCACTCCTCTCACGGGACACCTTTCTCCACTTCTTACCCCCTACCTTTTTAGAGCCATGCAAACCCACACTCACCTTCTCGTGAACAAATTATCGCCTACCGCTTCAAAATCCTCTCCCTCAATAAGACTCCCCTTACTCACCACAATCCCCCCAGCACGCACTCCTGATCCTCACTTCCTCCTCCCCTTCGACGGTGAAGTAATACCTCCCATCGAAGCTGCCACATTCCCTTCAGCTTCCTTCGCTTTGTCACTCAAAACACCCTCTTCACTCTTGGTATGTTCGATGCCTTCACACTCATCAGGCCCAGTCAGACTCCCAGCCAGCCCCCGCTTAACACCTAGGAAGTCTGTCACCGCCGTATCATCTCCCACGCCCTTCTCACTACCCATCCCCAACACCCTCTTATTCCCCTCCACATTCTCCTCTATATTCAACTCAGCTTCATCAATCATCGATTTGGGAATGAAAACTTCCTACACGATTTGATTTCTTCCACCTCCTCCACCAACCTTTGTACTCCCCTTCGAGGAGTAGCCCATAAGCTCTTCCCCCACCCCATGCTACATTCATGATCACGATCATCCACAAAAGTACAATCCCTCTCACTATATGCAATCACACCACACATGAAATAAAAGAAGGGCAATCGTTCATAAGCAAAGGTTACTCGAATCAGACGATCCTCCTTTCTTCTAATATTTTGAAATCTACACAGAGGTTTTATGATATCCATATTAACCCTAACACGTTGATAAGGGTTTATACTAACTATGTCCTTTTCCACATCCATCACACTAACAAGAGTAGAAGCAATGGTCGAGCAAACTGACGGGGATCGACAGTTAAATGGAAGGTCCTCAATACGAATCCAAAAGGGCAATGTGAAAGGTTTACATTAGATGGCTATTCATGGCCATGTATTTCATTCAACAGGATCAATTGATTGTCAAAACACCAACGTCTATCGTCCATAACTCTATCTTTATCTCTCTAATGCACAAACTGGAACAAAAATAGATTCAGACCAATTAACATAATCACAAGTCGCTTCGTAACACCCCATGCTTGCATTATGGTTTTCTTGAAAGCCTCCATATTGAAACTTCTCTCCGTCATGACACGTCAAATCAATAATAAGGACAATTATTCTGAAGAATGCTCACTGTTTAGGGTGCCAAGATCTACCGTATTCGACTCCACATCATTAATTGTCATATTCTGGCACTAATTCGCAAGAGCATCTGTCATATTGGAGGAAACTCGACCACTAGGGTTAGCACCAACCTATCTCTGGAGGAGTCACCCTTTTCTCTCCAGGGAGAACTTTTTTCGTCGAGAATAAAGTAGGGAAGGTTTTTTTCTAACCTTTTTCAACTGTTTCACCTTGGACCCCAAGTTTCCGTTCCCAACCCCAAGATTCTATGTTTTCCTTGCTACCCAAGGACTAAAATTCACTGATCACCACCAGTACATGAAAAGATTATATCCCCTACATTCATCTATAAATTGCAATAGGTTTAAGCTTTCAAACCACAACAAATCAAATAAGTTCTTCCTTTTCTCTTCTCAGCACCATCATCAACACCACCTACACTAACCACCAGTGCCGCCGCCTAACTCTGACCGTACGTTGCACCCTAGCAACCTGACCGCAACATCTTGATCCTTTATTCCTCCTTCTCCCCTCTTCCACATTGTCCCCTCCCAGTCTCATACTCGCTTCTACACCGCGAAATGTGGCACCGCCAAACGCCACCACGCTGCCACCAACATGCAGCCAGCGTCAATGGCGCACCCCTCGTCCACCGGAGCTTATGTCGACCTTGCACACTTGAGCGGAGGTATTAATTCTGTTTATTTTCTCTATTTTCAATATTTGAATAACGCTCATGTTTACCCACTGTTGATTAATTTTAGTATAAATTCATACCTTTAACTTATTGGGGTTAATGTACTAATTTACTTAGCTTTAATGAAACCACTTGGTTTAACTTATATATTTGACTAGTTGGGTTAATCTTGTAATAAGGATTAAACTGGTTCTGGTTTTGTTAAAATAGTTAATCTTATTTCTTATAATATGAATTTTGAGTATAATATTGATGGTAAGACCCAAATTTTTATAAGTGTTCTTTGGCTTATACTCATGTTAAATCATTAGTGATTGAGTTAATTAGACAAAACACTTTCAATTTTAGATTCTATGACAACTATTGAAGTGTAAAATATGATAATGTTTGGGTAAATAAGTATTATGAATTAAAGGTGTAATTAGCAATAATAGTTTCGCCCAAATATTCTAGTAACAAATTATTATTAGCAATAATAATGTTATGAGTTGCATTAAAGGCTATTAAGTTAGTAATTTGCGCTTAAGATTTAATTTAGAGAATCAAATAGTTGATGAAGCTCATATATACAAGTCATTAAACATGAATTATGAATCGAGAGTAATTGGTATAATTATTTCTGCCTAATAATGACTTTTATGCGTGAAAAGATATTATGAGTAATGACATGAATTACTAAAATGGCCTGATAGAAAAGTGTAAGTTTTTTCTAACTACTAGAACCGTCGTAAAGGAAAAGCGTTTCATAAAACGCTACTTACTTATGAAAAACTACATTAGTTTTAGAAAAGTCCAAGTCTAGATTAAATAACATTAAACTCCATCATACAACTATTGATTAAATTAAAGAGAAGGATTATTACACGCCTCCCCCGACTATCTATTAATTCAACTATGATACCAGGTAACGTAAACTGCTAACACCCGTATTCCCTTTCTGAATAAATTTTATATATGTCTTTATGATATGATCTTTTTGTTGATGATTATCATGGATTGCGGGATACAATATATTTACTATGAAATGATGATTTACGAATGTATGATGTTATGAAAGTATGTTTTATGTTTTGATAATAGAGAACTATGATGATGTTATGTTATGACTCTGTTATAAGTTCTAGAAGATATTTAAAAGGAATGAAACGTGCTAATAAGTTAAAGACGATTTTTGGCGGTATTATGTTATGTTGGTTGTACAAGTTTCATTCCTACATCTGGCGGTTTTATTACTTTTGTTGGAGGACAATAGTCTCCCTTGACACTTGTATTCTGATATGCCACCTTCTGTTGGGGGGACAATTATGCTATGTGGCTTATATTCCCATGTTACCAATAAGAATTAACGATCAAGGAAAGATGATGATTAACCTTATGACATGTTTATGAAATGGTTTTACTATTTCCCTCATTCCAGTTTACAAATAGAATGAACTCAAATGCTCAAATGATGTTAGAGTAATATGTTACTAAGCCTCGGCTCATAACATTTTATTTCTATTTTAGGTACTCATAGTGCTAATTGGATGGTGCACCAGTGAGAAGTTGTTTAGTGATGTTTCACTTCACGCTTATCGATGCCGTATTTTGTCCATTAATAACTTTACTTATGTATTAGTAAAAAATCATAAGAGTTAAATATTATGAAAGTATACATTGAAACGAACAAACAACATATCATATGATAACAGTTGATTTTATCTAAAACTAATAAATGCATGGCCAAATATAGGGGTGGAAGTTCGTGTACAATTTGGATTTAGGTCTAATCCAATCCGACCCGAACAAAATTTGGATTTTAATTTTCCAATCCAAACCATTTAGAATTTAAGTCCAAACCAATACAATCCGAATTTTCAGACACTAATATAATTAGATCTGATCTGAATTATCCAATTTTTTAAAACTATATTTTTTCAATAAAATACATTTGGCGCGGGTATCAAAATGAAATGTTTGAGAATAGAAGTAATTGGTACAAACCCGTAAAAAATCATTAATAGCATAATAACAACTAATAATTAATTACAAATTCATAATTCATTACCCGTAAAAAAATTTATAATTTGTTACAATAGAGTGTTGAATAACAGTATAATAACATATTCAACTACATAGCAGGTGACAACAAATTAGAGGTTTTAACTTTTAGGGGAAGGGAAGGGTTGCTGGACCATTTGGGCTTTTTGTTAAAAAAATCAGTTAATCCCAATCATAAATAAACAATATAGGACCCATCTACTATTCGGTTATTTTGGATTTTTGGATCCAATCACTCTCAATTCAATCCAATCCGAAAAAATTAGATTTTCAAATGAGCTCAATTCGAATCCAATTCAAACATAGTTCAAGCCCATTCCAAATTATTTATTCGGTTTGGATTGGATTTCGGTTTTTATCCGAATAACTTTCAACCCTAGTCAAATGTAATAGATGAATAGTGCAATTTTGAAAGTGTAACATATATTTTGTTATGGAGGAAGTATATAGGAACAATTGACCTAAATAATCCCTTCTATGGCCGTTTCGCCACAAATAATCTCATTTATAAGCTTATTTAAAATAATCCCAACTGTAAAGGAGATCTTTCAAAAATACTCCAAGGTGACTTGAAAACCTGTTAATTAAGTAACTTTTTTCCTCTTCTTTCTCTTTGCTCCTCCACCCTCACCCTTTCGACCCACCAACCCCACCCCAGTCACTATCCACCTCCCCTATCTACTGCCACCAACACCTCTCCCTTTCCTTTTCCTCTCCAACCCCACCGCCACTTGCCTACCTCATTCCCTTCCTCTTCTTCTCCCGTCCCCAAAAACCCCACATCTACCAGCCCTTCCCCAAACACTAGCTCCTGAAAAAACCCATCCACGTGTAGTTTTCCAACAAACCTAAATGCTAAAGTTGAAGGGGTCTGTTTAGGTGGGTTAATTCGAGGTAGGGTTTTTTGGGCGGTACGGGAGGGGTAATAGTGGGTGGGGGAATTTTTCGGGGTGGGGAAGGGGTATCAGTGGGTGAGGGTATCTTTTCGATGGTAAGATTGGGGTAGCTATGGTTTTTCTTTGGGGGTGAAGGAGGTGTGGAAATAGGGTGGGGGGAGGAAGGGGAGAGGTGACAATGAGGTAGGGGGTTTTTTCGGGAGTGGGGAGGGGTGGTAGACTTGCAGTGGGATGGCAGGGTTCTTTTCTAAGGTGGGGGAGGAAGGGAGAGTGGGAAGTAGGAAAAAGGAAATGGTGGAGTAGTGGATTTTTCCGGGGGTGAAGGAGGATTAGTGGATTAGCAGCGGGTGGGGTGAGGGAGTTTGCAAGGGTGGGTGGAAGGGGAGGGTGGCAATATTGCCTATATTGGATGAGCGCAGATTTGACTATCTCATTGTAAAAGTTCTTCTTTTGTCGTTATACAATAAAGAAGTCAACAACAAGTCTCTAAAGGAAGACTCATAAACCTAATTAGGCATCGAGAAACCATATATAGGAACAACTTAGGGACTTATCTAATGTAGATTTTTCCGTCATGACTTCATAATTGGTCATTGAAACAAAGGTTGAGTTTGGGGTAAGAGTACGAATATGATCATGTATCATATTCTCCTATTGTTGGCCTCTACTTAATACTATTCCTATCTAGGTTTATGAAAATAAATAACCAAGCAATATGTTCATGCAATTTTAATATTAATCTATGTTGGTTCATGAAAAACGAAGATCAATTTTTTGTGAAACGTTATTTATGCAATCATAAGTAATAGGAACCTAATAGGTTTTACAAATTATATGAATTTAGTATTGAAACATTTATTTAGGGCTTTGATTAGCAGAAATAAGCATGTGAGATGATGAAGGTAATAAACATATAACATTTCTATCTATGATATATCTTTAGATTCGAAAATCAGTTATCTTATATTATGGAATAAAAATCTGATTTTCATAATATATTTTGATTTAGGAAATATAAATAATTATCAAGAATAATTAATAGATTGAGACACGATGCAGATCTGATTAAAAATATAATTAATGATCAATAATCATTAATTCGACTTTTTAAAATCGGGCCTTAAAATACAATTAATTATCATGAATCAATTGATTAGACTTTATGTTCTAAAAAGGATTTGGGGTTTAGCTTGTCAGATTGCTCTTCCTTTGTGCCGGATTAATTAGGACGATGATATGTGTCATCATTGGGTGATAAACGGGGAGACACGATTATGTGTCTATGTATAGGGTGGGGAAGTTTTAGCAAATCATGTGGGGAGCACTTGTCATTTTTGCAGGTTACAAGTTAAGGAATTATTCTTAAGAAAGTTTTGGTAATACATAGGATGATTTATTAACCCATAGGTAGGCTTAGTTTTAGCAAATTGACAATAGTTGAGATTATTCTTCTCAATTTTTCCTAGTATATAAGATTTCCCAGTTGAGATTATTCTACGTTAATGTCAGATTATGACAAGGTAACTAAGGGCATGTTCTCTTCGACATAAAACAACTAAATTGAACTTAACTAAACTGAATCAAATTGAACTAAACTGATTGCAACTGAATTGAATTGAACTGAACTGAACTGATTGCAACTGTAATGAACCAAACTGAACTGAACCGAATTGAATTGAACTGAATTAAGTTATAACTAATAGAAATGATAATTGGAGCTGAACTGAACTGAATTGAATTGAATTTAACTGAACTAAACTGATTGCAACTGAACTGAACCAATTGCAACTGAACTAAACTGAATTAAACTAAATTGAATTGAAAAAAAGTTTGAGAGAGCATACTTTAAGTGTTAGTTTAAGTTTTCTAATAGATTATTATGTTTTATGTTAAAGCTTAATGTAGGCATGTTTTCATTGCATACGTGGGATGAGCACAAATTTTACTACTTTATTGTAAAGGGTTTTTAGATTTGAAATTTTTTGAAAAAAGAAGTCGACAACAAGTCTTTAAAGGAAGACTCATAAAGTTAATTGGATATGGGAAACCATAGGAAAAACTTAGAGACTTATCCAATATAGATTTCCCCGTCATAACTTTATATTAGTCAATGAACAAAAGATTGAGTTTCGGGGTAAAGGTATGAATATGATTAGGAATCATACTTTTCCCGTTGTTGGCCTCCACTTAGTACGATTCATAGGTTGGGTGTTCGCAAGTTGTAATATCTCGACCGATTGTGAATGGAAAGTTAGTGGACCTTACTTGTAAGTTTTTGGAAATGATTTTCTAAATGAGAAATGATTATGAGATGGGTGGTTTGAAAATGATATGGATTTTGGAATAGGGCAGTTATGACATGGTGGGACGTGGACCTGGGTATATACATATGCAGACATGGACTATGCAAGCGAACTGGACTTAATGACTGAGCTTGGTGGTAGTAGGAGAGAATAGACTTTAAAATTACATTTAGGGTAAGTAGGCTAGACAAGTAGACTTTGAACTTATATTTAGAGTAAGCAGGATATGCAACTAGACTTTAAGCTTACATTTAGAGTAAGTATGTTAAACTTAGGGGTGATAGACTTTGAGCTTACATGTAGGGTAAGCAAGATAGACAACTAGACTTTGGACTTACAGTTAGAGTAAGTAGGCTAGACTTCGGGTGACTAGACTTTGAACTTATATTTAAAGTAAGTAGGCTAAAAAGTAAAGAAGACTAGAGAATGAGAAAGACTAGACTTTGCACTTAATTTAAGGTAAGCAGGCTAGATACCTAGACTTTAAACTTACATTTAGAGTAAGAAAGCTAGAAAATTAGACTTATAACTTACATTATAGTAAACAGGCTAGACACTCGATTTGTAACTTACAAATACATTAGATCCAAATTTTACCCACGCACAAATTTTATGTCTCCTCCTTCTCACACAAAATCGACGCCTAGTCCTTTGCTTCCTTCTTCCACCATTTTTCTCTGTCTACTCTTTTCTTCTCTTCCAAGAAATACTTTCTTCCTCAACAAGAAATCCACTTCACACCATCACCGCCGACCACCGCGTGATTTTCCTGCTGCCACCCTCCACGGCCGGCGCTTTTCTTGTTCTTTCCTTCTTGTGTTGGTTTGATTACTTTTCTTCTTCCTCAAGTTTCAATTAAAGATTGTGTTTTTATGATTTGTTTTAGTACTAATTATGTTTAGATGCTTTAATTTACTGTTTTAATGATGAATCTATGATTGTAGAAATTATGTATTGAAAGAATAAAAATTCAAATTTGATTATTATGTTTAAATTGGATTTTTAATTATCAAAGCATGGATTTTTAGGGTGCTAAAGATTGGAAAATCATAGTTATATGCTATAAACTATGAAATTGATTGAACTTATGAATTTAAGCATGTTTAAGTATGTTCAAAGGGAGTTTTAATAAATTATATGTTGCTAGAATTTTAAAAAGGTTGTTATTAATGGAGTTTTATGGATTTTAATGACTAGTATAGTAGTACTATGCTAGGGAGTATAAGTAGATTAGGTTTTAATGATGTAAACAACTTTCAAATATTTTTAAAGGAGATTTAAATTATTTTAAAGTTGTTGGAATTTATTTGGAGTATTGATTATAAATTTTATTGGTTGTTTTAGGTGGAGATTTCTCTATAGGCGAATTCTAAAGTTGTTAAAGTGGTCTATCAATTTGCCTACATAAGGTACGTACATACCTATGTGTTGTTTGTTGTAGTATCATGGTATTAGGAAGGAAAGTTATGTAGTATCATGTATAGGATTTTGTGAGTTCATATATGATTGCTATTATGATTGGATTTTAATTACATGTTTTATGCATTTGTGCGAACATGTTAAGTATAAGATTTAATTATGAGATTTATATCATGGTTATATAGAAAATTGATGCAAGCATGTTGGTTGAGAACTTTATTTTATTAATTCACACGGGGAAATTAATATATTTATTGGTTTGGATCATGATGGAATCATGTGTTCCCTTTTATTATTATTTTCACTATTCTATGAGAACTGTGGGCCTTAATTGGTAAGTTGATAATTTATACCTTTGAAAGGTAAGTTTGATGTTGGCTAGGTTCAACAAATAAGAAGGATTGGATTAAAGAAGGAATTAATCTTGGGTTGTAAGTTGTATGATCACTTATTTAATCCTAAGATAAAAATGAAGTTGTGAATGTTTGATTATATATTATCTATGTTGCTTGTGTGTCATAACAAGTAATAATTGGTAAATCATGTAAAGTGAAACTTGGATAGTAATAAACTTTAGACTGGTGCGCGTTTGAAGTTGGACAATCAGGAGTTGGGGTGGTGAGCGGGCCATGGCTTTTTCTGGGTTCGGATTGATCACCGTTCCTATTTTTATTTAAAAGTTTCACCGATATCGTAGGTCATGGGAATACAAAGTCGCGCCCGTATTTCGTTTTCCAAAGGGAAGGTTGGTTTTTAGTTAGACAACTCGGTCCAATGACTATTCCATTAAACTAATAAAAAGGTTGTTAAAGTATAGTTTAGTAAAAGTCATATGTAGATTGTTGTATTGTTATTCATCCTTGCTTACTATTTATTAGTATCATGTTAGGATTGTATTTTTATTATT